>NW_027478614.1:600000-857951 GCF_051014685.1 Ptiloglossa arizonensis | reverse complement strand
ATTCGTTTCGAGCATGAGAACTGCGAAAATTTTGGGTTTCTCAAGCGTTGCTTACCTCCAAACTGCCATATCTCGCGAACGGATTGACCAATCCGCATAATTTCTGTTGCATCTGAAAGTAGAAACTCGCCCGATTACAACGGTATGCGTACTTTTCCCCTAGCCGTTGTAGTTATTCGTTTCGAGCATGAGAACGGCGAAAATTTTGGGTTTCTCAAGCGTTGCTTACCTCCAAACTGCCATATCTCGCGAACGGATTGACCAATCCGCAAAATTTCTGTTGCATCTGAAAGCAGAAACTCGCCCGATTACAACGGTATGCGTACTTTTCCCCCTAGGCCGTTCTGGTTATTCGTTTCGAGCAACAGAACTGTGATTCTTTTGAGTTTCTCAACCGTTTCTTACATCCAAACTGCCATATCTCGCGAACGGATTGACCAATCCGCAAAATTTCTGTTGCATCTGAAAGTAGAAAGTCGCCCGATTACAACGGTGTGCGTACTTTTCCCCTAGACCGTTCTAGTTATGCTTGTCGAGCATCAGAACTGCGAAAATTTTGAGTTTCTCAAGCGTTTCTTACCTCCCAAACTGCCATATCTCGCGAACGGATTGACTAATCCGCAAAATTTCTGTTGCATCTGAAAGTAGAAACTCGCCCGATTACAACGGTATGCGTACTTTTCCCCTAGGCCGTTCTAGTTATTCGTTTCGAGCGTCAGACCTGCGAAAATTTTGAGTTTCTCAAGCGTTTCTTACCTCCAATCTGCCATATCTCGCGAACGGATTGACCAATCCGCAAAATTTCTGTTGCATCTGAAAGTAGAAACTCGCCCGATTACAGCGGTATGCGTACTTTTCCCCTAGTCCGTTCTAGTTATTCGTTTCGAGCATCAGAACTGCGAAAATTTTGAGTTTCTCAAGCGTTTCTTACCTCCAAACTGCCATATCTCGCGAACGGATTGACCATCCGCAAAATTTCTGTTGCCATCTGAAAGTAGAAACTCGCCCGATTACAACGGTATGCGTACATTTCCCCTAGGCCGTTCTGGTTATTCGTTTCGAGCAACAGAACTGTGATTCTTTTGAGTTTCTCAACCGTTTCTTACATCCAAACTGCCATATCTCGCGAACGGATTGACCAATCCGCAAAATTTCTGTTGCATCTGAAAGTAGAAAGTCGCCCGATTACAACGGTATGCGTACTTTTCCCTAGACCGTTCTAGTTATGCTTGTCGAGCATCAGAACTGCGAAAATTTTGAGTTTCTCAAGCGTTTCTTACCTCCAAACTGCCATATCTCGCGAACGGATTGGACTAATCCGCAAAATTTCTGTTGCATCTGAAAGTAGAAACTCGCCCGATTACAGCGGTATGCGTACTTTTCCCCTAGTCCATTCTAGTTATTCGTTTCGAGCATCAGAACTGCGAAAATTTTGAGTTTCTCAAGCGTTTCTTACCTCCAAACTGCCATATCTCGCGAACGGATTGACTAATCCGCAAAACTTCTGTGCATCTGAAAGTAGAAACTCGCCCGATTACAACGGTATGCGTACTTTTCTCCTAGGCCGTTCTAGTTATTCGTTTCGAGCATCAGAACTGCGAAAATTTTGAGTTTCTCAAGCGTTTCTTACCTCCAAACTGCCATATCTCGCGAACGGATTGACTAATCCGCAAAATTTCTGTTGCATCTGAAAGTAGAAACTCGCCCGATTACAACGGTATGCGTACTTTTCCCCTAGGCCGTTCTAGTTATTCGTTTCGAGCGTCAGAACTGCGAAAATTTTGAGCTTCTCAAGCGTTTCTTACCCTCCAAACTGCCATATCTCGCGAACGGATTGACCAATCCGCAAAATTTCTGTTGCATCTGAAAGTAGAAACTTGCCCGATTACAGCGGTATGCGTACTTTTCCCCTAGTCCGTTCTAGTTATTCGTTTCGAGCATCAGAACTGCGAAAATTTTGAGTTTCTCAAGCGTATCTTACCTCCAAACTGCCATATCTCGCGAACGGATTGACTAATCCGCAAAATTTCTGTTGCATCTGAAAGTAGAAACTCGCCCCGATTACAACGGTATGCGTACTTTTCCCCTAGGCCGTTCTAGTTATTCGTTTCGAGCATCAGAACTGCGAAAATTTGAGTTTCTCAAGCGTTTCTTACCTCCAAACTGCCATATCTCGCGAACGGATTCACTAATCCGCAAATTTCTGTTGCATCTGAAAGTAGAAACTCGCTCGATTACAATGGTATGCGTACTTTCCCCTAGGCGTTCTAGTTAATCGTTTCGGGCATCAGAACTGCGAAAATTTTGAGTTTCTCAAGCGTTTCTTACCTCCAAACTGCCATATCTCGCGAATGGATTGACTAATCCGCAAAATTTCTGTTGCATCTGAAAGTAGAAACTCGCCCGATTACAACGGTATGCGTACTTTTCCCCTAGGCCGTTCTAGTTATTCGTTTCGAGCATCAGAACTGCGAAAATTTTGAGTTTCTCAAGCGTTTCTTACCTCCAATCTGCCATATCTCGCGAACGGATTGACCAATCCGCAAAATTTCTGTTGCATCTGAAAGTAGAAACTCGCCCGATTACAGCGGTATGCGTACTTTTCCCCTAGTCCGTTCTAGTTATTCGTTTCGAGCATCAGAACTGCGAAAATTTGAGTTTCTCAAGCGTTTCTTACCTCCAAACTGCCATATCTCGCGAACGGATTGACTAATCCGCAAAATTTCTGTTGCATCTGAAAGTAGAAACTCGCCCGATTACAACGGTATGCGTACTTTTCCCTAGGCCGTTCTAGTTATTCGTTTCGAGTATCAGAACTGCGAAAATTTTGAGTTTCTCAAGCGTTTCTTACCTCCAAACTGCCATATCTCGCGAACGGATTGACTAATCCGCAAAATTTCTGTTGCATCTGAAAGTAGAACCTCGCCCGATTACAACGGTATGCGTACTTTTCCCCTAGGCCGTTCTGGTTATTCGTTTCGAGCAACAGAACTGTGATTCTTTTGAGTTTCTCAACCGTTTCTTACATCCAAACTGCCATATCTCGCGAACGGATTGACCAATCCGCAAAATTTCTGTTGCATCTGAAAGTAGAAAGTCGCCCGATTACAACGGTATGCGTACTTTTCCCCTAGACCGTTCTAGTTATGCTTGTCGAGCATCAGAACTGCGAAAATTTTGAGTTTCTCAAGCGTTTCTTACCTCCAAACTGCCATATCTCGCGAACGGATTGACTAATCCGCAAAATTTCTGTTGCATCTGAAAGTAAGAAACTCGCCCGATTACAACGGTATGCGTACTTTTCCCCTAGGCCGTTCTAGTTATTCGTTTCGAGCTTCAGAACTGCGAAAATTTTGAGTTTCTCAAGCGTTTCTTACCTCCAAACTGCCATATCTCGCGAACGGATTGACCAATCCGCAAAATTTCTGTTGCATCTGAAAGTAGAAACTCGCCCGATTACAGCGGTATGCGTACTTTTCCCCTAGTCCGTTCTAGTTATTCGTTTCGAGCATCAGAACTGCGAAAATTTTGAGTTTCTCAAGCGTTTTCTTACCTCCAAACTGCCATATCTCGCGAACGGATTGACTAATCCGCAAAATTTCTGTTGCATCTGAAAGTAGAAACTCGCCCGATTACAACGGTATGCGTACTTTTCTCCTAGGCCGTTCTAGTTATTCGTTTCGAGCATCAGAACTGCGAAAATTTTGAGTTTCTCAAGCGTTTCTTACCTCCAAACTGCCATATCTCGCGAACGGATTGACTAATCCGCAAAATTTCTGTTGCATCTGAAAGTAGAAACTCGCCCGATTACACGGTATGCGTACTTTTCCCCTAGGCCGTTCTAGTTATTCGTTTCGAGCGTCAGAACTGCGAAAATTTTGAGTTTCTCAAGCGTTTCTTACCTCCAAACTGCCATATCTCGGCGAACGGATTGACCAATCCGCAAAATTTCTGTTGCATCTGAAAGTAGAAACTCGCCCGATTACAACGGTATGCGTACTTTTCCCCTAGACCGTTCTAGTTATGCTGTTCGAGCATCAGAACTGCGAAAATTTTGAGTTTCTCAAGCGTTTCTTACTTCCAAACTGCCATATCTCGCGAACGGATTGACCAATCCGCAAAATTTCTGTTACGTTTGAAAGTAGAAACTCGCCCGATTACAACGGTATGCGTACTTTTCCCCTAGGCCGTTGTAGTTATTCGTTTCGAGCATGAGAACTGCGAAAATTTTGGGTTTCTCAAGCGTTGCTTACCTCCAAACTGCCATATCTCGCGAACGGATTGACCAATCCGCAAAATTTCTGTTGCATCTGAAAGTAGAAACTCGCCCGATTACAACGGTATGCGTACTTTTCCCCTAGGCCGTTGTAGTTATTCGTTTCGAGCATGAGAACTGCGAAAATTTTGGGTTTCTCAGCGTTGCTTACCTCCAAACTGCCATATCTCGCGAACGGATTGACCAATCCGCAAAATTTCTGTTGCATCTGAAGCAGCAGAAACTCGCCCGATTACAACGGTATGCGTACTTTTCCCCTAGGCCGTTCTGGTTATTCGTTTCGAGCAACAGAACTGTGATTCTTTTGAGTTTCTCTCAACCGTTTCTTACATCCAAACTGCCATATCTCGCGAACGGATTGACCAATCCGCAAAATTTCTGTTGCATCTGAAAGTAGAAAGTCGCCCGATTACAACGGTATGCGTACTTTTCCCCTAGACCGTTCTAGTTATGCTTGTCGAGCATCAGAACTGCGAAAATTTTGAGTTTCTCAAGCGTTTCTTACCTCCCAAACTGCCATATCTCGCGAACGGATTGACTAATCCGCAAAATTTCTGTTGCATCTGAAAGTAGAAACTCGCCCGATTACAACGGTATGCGTACTTTTCCCCTAGGCCGTTCTAGTTATTCGTTTCGAGCGTCAGACCTGCGAAAATTTTGAGTTTCTCACGCGTTTCTTACCTCCAATCTGCCATATCTCGCGAACGGATTGACCATCCGCAAAATTTCTGTTGCATCTGAAAGTAGAAACTCCCCCGATTACAGCGGTATGCGTACTTTTCCCCTAGTCCGTTCTAGTTATTCGTTTCGAGCATCAGAACTGCGAAAATTTTGAGTTTCTCAAGCGTTTCTTACCTCCAAACTGCCATATCTCGCGAACGGATTGACCAATCCGCAAAATTTCTGTTGCATCTGAAAGTAGAAACTCGCCCGATTACAACGGTATGCGTACATTTCCCCTAGGCCGTTCTGGTTATTCGTTTCGAGCAACAGAACTGTGATTCTTTTGAGTTTCTCAACCGTTTCTTACATCCAAACTGCCATATCTCGCGAACGGATTGACCAATCCGCAAAATTTCTGTTGCATCTGAAAGTAGAAAGTCGCCCGATTACAACGGTATGCGTACTTTTCCCCTAGACCGTTCTAGTTATGCTTGTCGAGCATCAGAACTGCGAAAATTTTGAGTTTCTCAAGCGTTTCTTACCTCCAAACTGCCATATCTCGCGAACGGATTGACTAATCCGCAAAATTTCTGTTGCATCTGAAAGTAGAAACTCGCCCGATTACAGCGGTATGCGTACTTTTCCCCTAGTCCATTCTAGTTATTCGTTTCGAGCATCAGAACTGCGAAAATTTTGGAGTTTCTCAAGCGTTTCTTACCTCCAAACTGCCATATCTCGCGAACGGATTGACTAATCCGCAAAACTTCTGTTGCATCTGAAAGTAGAACTCGCCCGATTACAACGGTATGCGTACTTTTCTCCTAGGCCGTTCTAGTTATTCGTTTCGAGCATCAGAACTGCGAAAATTTTGAGTTTCTCAAGCGTTTCTTACCTCCAAACTGCCATATCTCGCGAACGGATTGACTAATCCGCAAAATTTCTGTTGCATCTGAAAGTAGAAACTCGCCCGATTACAACGGTATGCGTACTTTTCCCCTAGGCCGTTCTAGTTATTCGTTTCGAGCGTCAGAACTGCAAAAATTTTGAGCTTCTCAAGCGTTTCTTACCTCCAAACTGCCATATCTCGCGAACGAATTGACCAATCCGCAAAATTTCTGTTGCATCTGAAAGTAGAAACTTGCCCGATTACAGCGGTATGCGTACTTTTCCCTTCCGTCGTTCTAGTTATTCGTTTCGAGCATCAGAACTGCGAAAATTTTGAGTTTCTCAAGCGTATCTTACCTCCAAACTGCCATATCTCGCGAACGGATTGACTAATCCGCAAAATTTCTGTTGCATCTGAAAGTAGAAACTCGCCCGATTACAACGGTATGCGTACTTTTCCCCTAGGCCGTTCTAGTTATTCGTTTCGAGCATCAGAACTGCGAAAATTTTGAGTTTCTCAAGCGTTTCTTACCTCCAAACTGCCATATCTCGCGAACGGATTCACTAATCCGCAAATTTCTGTTGCATCTGAAAGTAGAAACTCGCTCGATTACAATGGTATGCGTACTTTCCCCTAGGCCGTTCTAGTTAATCGTTTCGGGCATCAGAACTGCGAAAATTTTGAGTTTCTCAAGCGTTTCTTACCTCCAAACTGCCATATCTCGCGAATGGATTGACTAATCCGCAAAATTTCTGTTGCATCTGAAAGTAGAAACTCGCCCGATTACAACGGTATGCGTACTTTTCCCCTAGGCCGTTCTAGTTATTCGTTTCGAGCATCAGAACTGGCGAAAATTTTGAGTTTCTCAAGCGTTTCTTACCTCCAATCTGCCATATCTCGCGAACGGATTGACCAATCCGCAAAATTTCTGTTGCATCTGAAAGTAGAAACTCGCCCGATTACAGCGGTATGCGTACTTTTCCCCTAGTCCGTTCTAGTTATTCGTTTCGAGCATCAGAACTGCGAAAATTTTGAGTTTCTCAAGCGTTTCTTACCTCCAAACTGCCATATCTCGCGAACGGATTGACTAATCCGCAAAATTTCTGTTGCATCTGAAAGTAGAAACTCGCCCGATTACAACGGTATGCGTACTTTTCCCCTAGGCCGTTCTAGTTATTCGTTTCGAGTATCAGAACTGCGAAAATTTTGAGTTTCTCAAGCGTTTCTTACCTCCAAACTGCCATATCTCGCGAACGGATTGACTAATCCGCAAAATTTCTGTTGCATCTGAAAGTAGAAACTCGCCCGATTACAACGGTATGCGTACTTTTCCCCTAGGCCGTTCTGGTTATTCGTTTCGAGCAACAGAACTGTGATTCTTTTGAGTTTCTCAACCGTTTCTTACATCCAAACTGCCATATCTCGCGAACGGATTGACCAATCCGCAAAATTTCTGTTGCATCTGAAAGTAGAAAGTCGCCCGATTACAACGGTATGCGTACTTTTCCCCTAGACCGTTCTAGTTATGCTTGTCGAGCATCAGAACTGCGAAAATTTTGAGTTTCTCAAGCGTTTCTTACCTCCAAACTGCCATATCTCGCGAACGGATTGACTAATCCGCAAAATTTCTGTTGCATCTGAAAGTAGAAACTCGCCCGATTACAACGGTATGCGTACTTTTCCCCTAGGCCGTTCTAGTTATTCGTTTCGAGCTTCAGAACTGCGAAAATTTTGAGTTTCTCAAGCGTTTCTTACCTCCAAACTGCCATATCTCGCGAACGGATTGACCAATCCGCAAAATTTCTGTTGCATCTGAAAGTAGAAACTCGCCCGATTACAGCGGTATGCGTACTTTTCCCCTAGTCCGTTCTAGTTATTCGTTTCGAGCATCAGAACTGCGAAAATTTTGAGTTTCTCAAGCGTTTCTTACCTCCAAACTGCCATATCTCGCGAACGGATTGACTAATCCGCAAAATTTCTGTTGCATCTGAAAGTAGAAACTCGCCCGATTACAACGGTATGCGTACTTTTCTCCTAGGCCGTTCTAGTTATTCGTTTCGAGCATCAGAACTGCGAAAATTTTGAGTTTCTCAAGCGTTTCTTACCTCCAAACTGCCATATCTCGCGAACGGATTGACTAATCCGCAAAATTTCTGTTGCATCTGAAAGTAGAAACTCGCCCGATTACAACGGTATGCGTACTTTTCCCCTAGGCCGTTCTAGTTATTCGTTTCGAGCGTCAGAACTGCGAAAATTTTGAGTTTCTCAAGCGTTTCTTACCTCCAAACTGCCATATCTCGCGAACGGATTGACCAATCCGCAAAATTTCTGTTGCATCTGAAAGTAGAAACTCGGCCGATTACAGCGGTATGCGTACTTTTCCCCTAGTCCGTTCTAGTTATTCGTTTCGAGCATCAGAACTGCGAAAATTTTGAGTTTCTCAAGCGTATCTTACCTCCAAACTGCCATATCTCGCGAACGGATTGACTAATCCGCAAAATTTCTGTTGCATCTGAAAGTAGAAGCTCGCCCGATTACAACGGTATGCGTACTTTTCCCCTAGGCCGTTCTAGTTATTCGTTTCGAGCATCAGAACTGCGAAAATTTTGAGTTTCTCAAGCGTTTCTTACCTCCAAACTGCCATATCTCGCGAACGGATTGACTAATCCGCAAATTTCTGTTGCATCTGAAAGTAGAAACTCGCTCGATTACAATGGTATGCGTACTTTCCCCTAGGCCGTTCTAGTTAATCGTTTCGGGCATCAGAACTGCGAAAATTTTGAGTTTCTCAAGCGTTTCTTACCTCCAAACTGCCATATCTCGCGAATGGATTGACTAATCCGCAAAATTTCTGTTGCATCTGAAAGTAGAAACTCGCCCGATTACAACGGTATGCGTACTTTTCCCCTAGGCCGTTCTAGTTATTCGTTTCGAGCATCAGAACTGCGAAAATTTTGAGTTTCTCAAGCGTTTCTTACCTCCAAACTGCCATATCTCGCGAACGGATTGACTAATCCGCAAATTTCTGTTGCATCTGAAAGTAGAAACTCGCTCGATTACAATGGTATGCGTACTTTCCCCTAGGCCGTTCTAGTTAATCGTTTCAGGCATCAGAACTGCGAAAATTTTGAGTTTCTCAAGCGTTTCTTACCTCCAAACTGCCATATCTCGCGAACGGATTGACCAATCCGCAAAATTTCTGTTGCATCTGAAAGTAGAAACTCGCCCGATTACAAAGGTATGCGTACTTTTCCCCTAGTCCGTTCTAGTTATTCGTTTCGAGCATCAGAACTGCGAAAATTTTGAGTTTCTCAAGCGTTTCTTACCTCCAAACTGCCATATCTCGCGAACGGATTGACTAATCCGCAAAATTTCTATTGCATCTGAAAGTAGAAACTCGCCCGATTACAACGGTATGCGTACTTTCCCCTAGGCCGTTCTAGTTAATCGTTTCGAGCATCAGAACTGCGAAAATTTTGAGTTTCTCAAGCGTTTCTTACCTCCAAACTGCCATATCTCGCGAACGGATTGACCAATCCGCAAAATTTCTGTTGCATCTGAAAGGAGAAACTCGCCCGATTTCAAAGGTAGGCGTACTTTTCCCCTAGTCTGTTCTAGTTATTCGTTTCGAGCATCAGAACTGCGAAAACATTGAGTTTCTCAAGCGTTTCTTACCTCCAAACTGCCATATCTCGCGAACGGATTGACCAATCCGCAAAATTTCTGTTGCATCTGAAAGTAGAAACTCGCCCGATTACAACGGTATGCGTACTTTTCCCCTAGGCCGTTGTAGTTATTCGTTTCGAGCATGAGAACTGCGAAAATTTTGGGTTTCTCAAGCGTTGCTTACCTCCAAACTGCCATATCTCGCGAACGGATTGACCAATCCGCAAAATTTCTGTTGCATCTGAAAGTAGAAACTCGCCCGATTACAACGGTATGCGTACTTTTCCCCTAGGCCGTTCTGGTTATTCGTTTCGAGCATCAGAACTGTGATAATTTTGAGTTTCTCAACCGTTTCTTACCTCCAAACTGCCATATCTCGCGAACGGATCGACCAATACGCAAAATTTCTGTTGCAACTGAAAGTAGAAAGTCGCCCGATTACAACGGTATGCGTACTTTTCCCCTAGTCCGTTCTAGTTATTCGTTTCGAGCATCAGAACTGCGAAAATTTTGAGTTTCTCAAGCGTTTCTTACCTCCGAACTGCCATATCTCGCGAACGGATTTTCCAATCCGCAAAATTTCTGTTGCATCTGAAAGTAGAAACTCGCCCGATTACAACCGTATGCGTACTTTTCCCCTAGGCCGTTCTAGTTATTCCTTTCGAGCATCAGAACTGCGAAAATGTTGAGTTTCTCAAGCGTTTCTTACATATAAACTGCCATATCTCGCGAACGGATTGACCAATCCGCAAAATTTCTGTTGCATCTGAAAGTAGAAACTCGCCCGATTACAACGGTGTGCGTACTTTTCCCCCAGGCCGTTCTGGTTATTCGTTTCGAGCACCAGAACTGTGAAAATTTTGAGTTTCTCAACCGTTTCTTACCTCCAAACTGCCATATCTCGCGAACGGATTGACTAATCCGCAAAATTTCTGTTGCATCTGAAAGTAGAAGCTCGCCCGATTACAACGGTATGCGTACTTTTCCCCTAGGCCGTTCTAGTTATTCGTTTCGAGCATCAGAACTGCGAAAATTTTGAGTTTCTCAAGCGTTTCTTACCTCCAAACTGCCATATCTCGCGAACGGATTGACTAATCCGCAAATTTCTGTTGCATCTGAAAGTAGAAACTCGCTCGATTACAATGGTATGCGTACTTTCCCCTAGGCCGTTCTAGTTAATCGTTTCGGGCATCAGAACTGCGAAAATTTTGAGTTTCTCAAGCGTTTCTTACCTCCAAACTGCCATATCTCGCGAATGGATTGACTAATCCGCAAAATTTCTGTTGCATCTGAAAGTAGAAACTCGCCCGATTACAACGGTATGCGTACTTTTCCCCTAGGCCGTTCTAGTTATTCGTTTCGAGCATCAGAACTGCGAAAATTTTGAGTTTCTCAAGCGTTTCTTACCTCCAAACTGCCATATCTCGCGAACGGATTGACTAATCCGCAAATTTCTGTTGCATCTGAAAGTAGAAACTCGCTCGATTACAATGGTATGCGTACTTTCCCCTAGGCCGTTCTAGTTAATCGTTTCAGGCATCAGAACTGCGAAAATTTTGAGTTTCTCAAGCGTTTCTTACCTCCAAACTGCCATATCTCGCGAACGGATAGACCAATCCGCAAAATTTCTGTTGCATCTGAAAGTAGAAACTCGCCCGATTACAAAGGTATGCGTACTTTTCCCCTAGTCCGTTCTAGTTATTCGTTTCGAGCATCAGAACTGCGAAAATTTTGAGTTTCTCAAGCGTTTCTTACCTCCAAACTGCCATATCTCGCGAACGGATTGACTAATCCGCAAAATTTCTATTGCATCTGAAAGTAGAAACTCGCCCGATTACAACGGTATGCGTACTTTCCCCTAGGCCGTTCTAGTTAATCGTTTCGAGCATCAGAACTGCGAAAATTTTGAGTTTCTCAAGCGTTTCTTACCTCCAAACTGCCATATCTCGCGAACGGATTGACCAATCCGCAAAATTTCTGTTGCATCTGAAAGGAGAAACTCGCCCGATTTCAAAGGTAGGCGTACTTTTCCCCTAGTCTGTTCTAGTTATTCGTTTCGAGCATCAGAACTGCGAAAACATTGAGTTTCTCAAGCGTTTCTTACCTCCAAACTGCCATATCTCGCGAACGGATTGACCAATCCGCAAAATTTCTGTTGCATCTGAAAGTAGAAACTCGCCCGATTACAACGGTATGCGTACTTTTCCCCTAGGCCGTTGTAGTTATTCGTTTCGAGCATGAGAACTGCGAAAATTTTGGGTTTCTCAAGCGTTGCTTACCTCCAAACTGCCATATCTCGCGAACGGATTGACCAATCCGCAAAATTTCTGTTGCATCTGAAAGTAGAAACTCGCCCGATTACAACGGTATGCGTACTTTTCCCCTAGGCCGTTCTGGTTATTCGTTTCGAGCATCAGAACTGTGATAATTTTGAGTTTCTCAACCGTTTCTTACCTCCAAACTGCCATATCTCGCGAACGGATCGACCAATACGCAAAATTTCTGTTGCAACTGAAAGTAGAAAGTCGCCCGATTACAACGGTATGCGTACTTTTCCCCTAGTCCGTTCTAGTTATTCGTTTCGAGCATCAGAACTGCGAAAATTTTGAGTTTCTCAAGCGTTTCTTACCTCCGAACTGCCATATCTCGCGAACGGATTTTCCAATCCGCAAAATTTCTGTTGCATCTGAAAGTAGAAACTCGCCCGATTACAACCGTATGCGTACTTTTCCCCTAGGCCGTTCTAGTTATTCCTTTCGAGCATCAGAACTGCGAAAATGTTGAGTTTCTCAAGCGTTTCTTACATATAAACTGCCATATCTCGCGAACGGATTGACCAATCCGCAAAATTTCTGTTGCATCTGAAAGTAGAAACTCGCCCGATTACAACGGTGTGCGTACTTTTCCCCCAGGCCGTTCTGGTTATTCGTTTCGAGCACCAGAACTGTGAAAATTTTGAGTTTCTCAACCGTTTCTTACCTCCAAACTGCCATATCTCGCGAACGGATCGACCAATACGCAAAATTTCTGTTGCAACTGAAAGTAGAAAGTCGCCCGATTACAACGGTATGCGTACTTTTCCCCTAGTCCGTTCTAGTTATTCGTTTCGAGCATCAGAACTGCGAAAATTTTGAGTTTCTCAAGCGTTTCTTACCTCCGAACTGCCATATCTCGCGAACGGATTTTCCAATCCGCAAAATTTCTGTTGCATCTGAAAGTAGAAACTCGCCCGATTACAACCGTATGCGTACTTTTCCCCTAGGCCGTTCTAGTTATTCCTTTCGAGCATCAGAACTGCGAAAATGTTGAGTTTTCTCAAGCGTTTCTTACATATAAACTGCCATATCTCGCGAACGGATTGACCAATCCGCAAAATTTCTGTTGCATCTGAAAGTAGAAACTCGCCCGATTACAACGGTGTGCGTACTTTTCCCCCAGGCCGTTCTGGTTATTCGTTTCGAGCACCAGAACTGTGAAAATTTTGAGTTTCTCAACCGTTTCTTACCTCCAAACTGCCATATCTCGCGAACGGATTGACCAATCCGCAAAAATTCTGCTGCATCTGAAAGTAGAAACTCGCCCGATTACAAAGGAAGGCGTACTTTTCCCCTAGTCCGTTCTAGTTATTCGTTTCGAGCATCAGAACTGCGAAAATTTTGAGCTTCTCAAGCATTTCTTACCTCCAAACTGCCATATCTCGCGAACGGATTGACCAATCCGCAAAATTTCTGTTGCATCTGAAAGTAGAAACTCGCCCGATTACAAAGGAAGGCGTACTTTTCCCCTAGTCCGTTCTAGTTAATCGTTTCGAGCATCAGAACTGCGAAAATTTTGAGTTTCTCAAGCGTTTCTTACCTCCAAACTGCCATATCTCAGAACGGATTGACTAATCCGCAAAATTTCTGTCGCATCTGAAAGTAGAAACTCGCCCGATTACAACGGTATGCGTACTTTCCCCTAGGCCGTTCTAGTTAATCGTTTCGAGCATCAGAACTGCGAAAATTTTGAGTTTCTCAAGCATTTCTTACCTCCAAACTGCCATATCTCGCGAACGGATTGACCAATCCGCAAAATTTCTGTTGCATCTGAAAGTAGAAACTCGCCCGATTACAAGGTTATGCGTACTTTTCCCCTAGACCGTTCTAGTTATGCTTGTCGAGCATCAGAACTGCGAAAATTTTGAGTTTCTCAAGCGTTTCTTACCTCCAAACTGCCATATCTCGCGAACGGATTGACTAATCCGCAAAATTTCTGTTGCATCTGAAAGTAGAAACTCGCCCGATTACAACGGTATGCGTACTTTTCCTCTAGGCCGTTCTAGTTATTCGTTTCGAGCGTCAGAACTGCGAAAATTTTGTGTTTCTCAAGCGTTTCTTACCTCCAAACTGCCATATCTCGCGAACGGATTGACCAATCCGCAAAATTTCTGTTGCATCTGAAAGTAGAAACTCGCCCGATTACAGCGGTATGCGTACTTTTCCCCTAGTCCGTTCTAGTTATTCGTTTCGAGCATCAGAACTGCGAAAATTTTGAGTTTCTCAAGCGTTTCTTACATCCAAACTGCCATATCTCGCCAACGGATTGACTAATCCGCAAAATTTCTGTTGCATCTGAAAGTAGAAACTCGCCCGATTACAACGGTATGCGTACTTTTCCCCTAGGCCGTTCTAGTTATTCGTTTCGAGCATCAGAACTGCGAAAATTTTGAGTTTCTCAAGCGTTTCTTACCTCCAAACTTCCATATCTCGCGAACGGATTGACTAATCCGCAAAATTTCTGTTGCATCTGAAAGTAGAAACTCGCCCGATTACAACGGTATGCGTACTTTTCCCCTAGGCCGTTCTAGTTATTCGTTTCGAGCGTCAGAACTGCGAAAATTTTGAGTTTCTCAAGCGTTTCTTACCTCCAAACTGCCATATCTCGCGAACGGATTGACCAATCCGCAAAATTTCTGTTGCATCTGAAAGTAGAAACTCGCCCGATTACAGCGGTATGCGTACTTTTCCCCTAGTCCGTTCTTGTTATTCGTTTCGAGCATCAGAACTGCGAAAATTTTGAGTTTCTCAAGCGTTTCTTACCTCCAAACTGCCATATCTCGCGAACGGATTGACTACTCCGCAAAATTTCTGTTGCATCTGAAAGTAGAAACTCGCCCGATTACAACGGTATGCGTACTTTTCCCCTAGGCCGTTCTAGTTATTCGTTTGGAGCATCAGAACTGCGAAAATTTTGAGTTTCTCAAGCGTTTCTTACCTCCAAACTGCCATATCTCGCGAACGGATTGACTAATCCGCAAATTTCTGTTGCATCTGAAAGTAGAAACTCGCTCGATTACAATGGTATGCGTACTTTCCCCTAGGCCGTTCTAGTTAATCGTTTCGGGCATCAGAACTGCGAAAATTTTGAGTTTCTCAAGCGTTTCTTACCTCCAAACTGCCATATCTCGCGAACGGATTGACCAATCCGCAAAATTTCTGTTGCATCTGAAAGTAGAAACTCGCCCGATTACAAAGGTATGCGTACTTTTCCCCTAGTCCGTTCTAGTTATTCGTTTCGAGCATCAGAACTGCGAAAATTTTGAGTTTCTCAAGCGTTTCTTACCTCCAAACTGCCATATCTCGCGAACGGATTGACTACTCCGCAAAATTTCTGTTGCATCTGAAAGTAGAAACTCGCCCGATTACAACGGTATGCGTACTTTTCCCCTAGGCCGTTCTAGTTATTCGTTTGGAGCATCAGAACTGCGAAAATTTTGAGTTTCTCAAGCGTTTCTTACCTCCAAACTGCCATATCTCGCGAACGGATTGACTAATCCGCAAATTTCTGTTGCATCTGAAAGTAGAAACTCGCTCGATTACAATGGTATGCGTACTTTCCCCTAGGCCGTTCTAGTTAATCGTTTCGGGCATCAGAACTGCGAAAATTTTGAGTTTCTCAAGCGTTTCTTACCTCCAAACTGCCATATCTCGCGAACGGATTGACCAATCCGCAAAATTTCTGTTGCATCTGAAAGTAGAAACTCGCCCGATTACAAAGGTATGCGTACTTTCCCCTAGGCCGTTCTAGTTAATCGTTTCGGGCATCAGAACTGCGAAAATTTTGAGTTTCTCAAGCGTTTCTTACCTCCAAACTGCCATATCTCGCGAACGGATCGACCAATACGCAAAATTTCTGTTGCATCTGAAAGTAGAAACTCGCCCGATTACAACGGTATGCGTACTTTTCCCCTAGACCGTTCTAGTTATGCTTGTCGAGCATCAGAACTGCGAAAATTTTGAGTTTCTCAAGCGTTTCTTACTTCCAAACTGCCATATCTCGCGAACGGATTGACCAATCCGCAAAATTTCTGTTGCGTTTGAAAGTAGAAACTCGCCCGATTACAACGGTATTCGTACTTTTCCCCTAGGCCGTTGTAGTTATTCGTTTCGAGCATGAGAACAGCGAAAATTTTGGGTTTCTCAAGCGTTGCTTACCTCCAAACTGCCATATCTCGCGAACGGATTGACCAATCCGCAAAATTTCTGTTGCATCTGAAAGTAGAAACTCGCCCGATTACAAAGGTAGGCGTACTTTTCCCCTAGTCCGTTCTAGTTATTCGTTTCGAGCATCAGAACTGCGAAAATTTTGAGTTTCTCAAGCGTTTCTTACGTCCAAACTGCCATATCTCGCGAACGGATTGACCAATCCGCAAAATTTCTGTTGCATCTGAAAGTAGAAACTCGCCCGATTACAACGGTATGCGTACTTTCCCCTAGGCCGTTCTAGTTAATCGTTTCGAGCATCAGAACTGCGAAAATTTTGAGTTTCTCAAGCGTTTCTTACCTCCAAACTGCCATATCTCGCGAACGGATTGACCAATCCGCAAAATTTCTGTTGCATCTGAAAGTAGAAACTCGCCCGATTACAACGGTATGCGTACTTTTCCCCTAGACCGTTCTAGTTAATCGTTTCGAGCATCAGAACTGCGAAAATTTTGAGTTTCTCAAGCATTTCTTACCTCCAAACTGCCATATCTCGCGAACGGATTGACCAATCCGCAAAATTTCTGTTGCATCTGAAAGTAGAAACTCGCCCGATTACAAAGGAAGGCGTACTTTTCCCCTAGTCCGTTCTAGTTATTCGTTTCGAGCATCAGAACTGCGAAAATTTTTAGTTTCTCAAGCGTTTCTTACCTCCAAACTGCCATATCTCGCGAACGGATCGACCAATACGCAAAATTTCTGTTGCATCTGAAAGTAGAAAGTCGCCCGATTACAACGGTATGCGTACTTTCCCCCTAGGCCGTTCTGGTTATTCGTTTCGAGCAACAGAACTGTGATACTTTTGAGTTTCTCAACCGTTTCTTACATCCAAACTGCCATATCTCGCGAACGGATTGACCAATCCGCAAAATTTCTGTTGCATCTGAAAGTAGAAACTCGCCCGATTACAACGGTATGCGTACTTTTCCCCTAGGTCGTTCTGGTTATTCGTTTCGAGCATCAGAACTGTGATAATTTTGAGTTTCTCAACCGTTTCTTACCTCCAAACTGCCATATCTCGCGAACGGATTGACCAATCCGCAAAATTTCTGTTGCATCTGAAAGTAGAAACTCGCCCGATTACAAAGGTAGGCGTACTTTTCCCCTAGTCCGTTCTAGTTATTCGTTTCGAGCATCAGAACTGCGAAAATTTTGAGTTTCTCAAGCGTTTCTTACCTCCAAACTGCCATATCTCGCGAACGGATTGACCAATCCGCAAAATTTCTGTTGCATCTGAAAGTAGAAACTCGCCCGATTACAACGGTATGCGTACTTTTCCCCTAGGCCGTTCTAGTTATTCGTCTCGAGCATCAGAACTGCGAAAATGTTGAGTTTCTCAAGCGTTTCTTACCTACAAACTGCCATATCTCGCGAACGGATTGACCAATCCGCAAAATTTCTGTTGCATCTGAAAGTAGAAACTCGCCCGATTACAACGGTATGCGTACTTTTCCCCTAGACCGTTCTAGTTATGCTTGTCGAGCATCAGAACTGCGAAAATTTTGAGTTTCTCAAGCGTTTCTTACTTCCAAACTGCCATATCTCGCGAACGGATTGACCAATCCGCAAAATTTCTGTTGCGTTTGAAAGTAGAAACTCGCCCGATTACAACGGTATTCGTACTTTTCCCCTAGGCCGTTGTAGTTATTCGTTTCGAGCATGAGAACAGCGAAAATTTTGGGTTTCTCAAGCGTTGCTTACCTCCAAACTGCCATATCTCGCGAACGGATTGACCAATCCGCAAAATTTCTGTTGCATCTGAAAGTAGAAACTCGCCCGATTACAAAGGTAGGCGTACTTTTCCCCTAGTCCGTTCTAGTTATTCGTTTCGAGCATCAGAACTGCGAAAATTTTGAGTTTCTCAAGCGTTTCTTACCTCCAAACTGCCATATCTCGCGAACGGATTGACTACTCCGCAAAATTTCTGTTGCATCTGAAAGTAGAAACTCGCCCGATTACAACGGTATGCGTACTTTTCCCCTAGGCCGTTCTAGTTATTCGTTTGGAGCATCAGTACTGCGAAAATTTGAGTTTCTCAAGCGTTTCTTACCTCCAAACTGCCATATCTCGCGACGGATTGACTAATCCGCAAATTTCTGTTGCATCTGAAAGTAGAAACTCGCTCGATTACAATGGTATGCGTACTTTCCCCTAGGGCCGTTCTAGTTAATCGTTTCGGCATCAGAACTGCGAAAATTTGAGTTTCTCAAGCGTTTCTTACCTCCAAACTGCCATATCTCGCGAACGGATTGACCAATCCGCAAAATTTCTGTTGCATCTGAAAGTAGAAACTCGCCCGATTACAAAGGTATGCGTACTTTCCCCTAGGCCGTTCTAGTTAATCGTTTCGGGCATCAGAACTGCGAAAATTTGAGTTTCTCAAGCGTTTCATACCTCCAAACTGCCATATCTCGCGAACGGATTGACCAATCCGCAAAATTTCTGTTGCATCTGAAAGTAGAAACTCGCCCGATTACAACGTATGCGTACTTTTCCCCTAGGCCGTTCTAGTTATTCGTCTCGAGCATCAGAACTGCGAAAATTTTGAGTTTCTCAAGCGTTTCTTACTTCCAAACTGCCATATCTCGCGAACGGATTGACCAATCCGCAAAATTTCTGTTGCGTTTGAAAGTAGAAACTCGCCCGATTACAACGGTATGCGTACTTTTCCCCTAGGCCGTTGTAGTTATTCGTTTCGAGCATGAGAACTGCGAAAATTTTGGGTTTCTCAAGCGTTGCTTACCTCCAAACTGCCATATCTCGCGAACGGATTGACCAATCCGCAAAATTTCTGTTGCATCTGAAAGTAGAAACTCGCCCGATTACAAAGGTAGGCGTACTTTTCCCCTAGTCCGTTCTAGTTATTCGTTTCGAGCATCAGAACTGCGAAAATTTTGAGTTTCTCAAGCGTTTCTTACCTCCAAACTGCCATATCTCGCGAACGGATTGACCAATCCGCAAAATTTCTGTTGCATCTGAAAGTAGAAACTCGCCCGATTACAGCGGTATGCGTACTTTTCCCCTAGTCCGTTCTAGTTATTCGTTTCGAGCATCAGAACTGCGAAAATTTTGAGTTTCTCAAGCGTTTCTTACCTCCAAACTGCCATATCTCGCGAACGGATTGACTAACCCGCAAAATTTCTGTTGCATCTGAAAGTAGAAACTCGCCCGATTACAACGGTATGCGTACTTTTCCCCTAGGCCGTTCTAGTTATTCGTTTCGAGCATCAGAACTGCGAAAATTTTGAGTTTCTCAAGCGTTTCTTACCTCCATACTGCCATATCTCGCGAACGGATTGACTAATCCGCAAATTTCTGTTGCATCTGAAAGTAGAAACTCGCTCGATTACAATGGTATGCGTACTTTCCCCTAGGCCGTTCTAGTTAATCGTTTCGGGCATCAGAACTGGGAAAATTTTGAGTTTCTCAAGCGTTTCTTACCTCCAAACTGCCATATCTCGCGAACGGATTGACCAATCCGCAAAATTTCTGTTGCATCTGAAAGTAGAAACTCGCCCGATTACAACGGTATGCGTACTTTTCTCCTAGGCCGTTGTAGTTATTCGTCTCGAGCATCAGAGCTGCGAAAATGTTGAGTTTCTCAAGCGTTTCTTACATACAAACTGCCATATCTCGCGAACGGATTGACCAATCCGCAAAATTTCTGTTGCATCTGAAAGTAGAAACTCGCCCGATTACAACGGTATGCGTACTTTTCCCCTAGACCGTTCTAGTTATGCTTGTCGAGCATCAGAACTGCGAAAATTTTGAGTTTCTCAAGCGTTTCTTACTTCCAAACTGCCATATCTCGCGAACGGATTGACCAATCCGCAAAATTTCTGTTGCGTTTGAAAGTAGAAACTCGCCCGATTACAACGGTATTCGTACTTTTCCCCTAGGCCGTTGTAGTTATTCGTTTCGAGCATGAGAACAGCGAAAATTTTGGGTTTCTCAAGCGTTGCTTACCTCCAAACTGCCATATCTCGCGAACGGATTGACCAATCCGCAAAATTTCTGTTGCATCTGAAAGTAGAAACTCGCCCGATTACAAAGGTAGGCGTACTTTTCCCCTAGTCCGTTCTAGTTATTCGTTTCGAGCATCAGAACTGCGAAAATTTTGAGTTTCTCAAGCGTTTCTTACCTCCAAACTGCCATATCTCGCGAACGGATTGACCAATCCGCAAAATTTCTGTTGCATCTGAAAGTAGAAACTCGCCCGATTACAACGGTATGCGTACTTTCCCCTAGGCCGTTCTAGTTAATCGTTTCGAGCATCAGAACTGCGAAAATTTTGAGTTTCTCAAGCGTTTCTTACCTCCAAACTGCCATATCTCGCGAACGGATTGACCAATCCGCAAAATTTCTGTTGCATCTGAAAGTAGAAACTCGCCCGATTACAACGGTATGCGTACTTTTCCCCTAGACCGTTCTAGTTAATCGTTTCGAGCATCAGAACTGCGAAAATTTTGAGTTTCTCAAGCATTTCTTACCTCCAAACTGCCATATCTCGCGAACGGATTGACCAATCCGCAAAATTTCTGTTGCATCTGAAAGTAGAAACTCGCCCGATTACAAAGGAAGGCGTACTTTTCCCCTAGTCCGTTCTAGTTATTCGTTTCGAGCATCAGAACTGCGAAAATTTTTAGTTTCTCAAGCGTTTCTTACCTCCAAACTGCCATATCTCGCGAACGGATTGACCATTCCGCAAAATTTCTGTTGCATCTGAAAGTAGAAACTCGCCCGATTACAACGGTCTGCGTACTTTCCCCCTAGGGCGCTGTAGTTATTCGTTTCGAGCATGAGAACTGCGAAAATTTTGGGTTTCTCAAGCGTTGCTTACCTCCAAACTGCCATATCTCGCGAACGGATTGAACAATCCGCAAAATTTCTGTTGCATCTGAAAGTAGAAACTCGCCCGATTACAACGGTATGCGTACTTTTCCCCTAGGTCGTTCTGGTTATTCGTTTCGAGCATCAGAACTGTGATAATTTTGAGTTTCTCAACCGTTTCTTACCTCCAAACTGCCATATCTCGCGAACGGATCGACCAATACGCAAAATTTCTGTTGCATCTGAAAGTAGAAAGTCGCCCGATTACAACGGTATGCGTACTTTCCCCCTAGGCCGTTCTGGTTATTCGTTTCGAGCAACAGAACTGTGATACTTTTGAGTTTCTCAACCGTTTCTTACATCCAAACTGCCATATCTCGCGAACGGATTGACCAATCCGCAAAATTTCTGTTGCATCTGAAAGTAGAAACTCGCCCGATTACAAAGGTATGCGTACTTTTCCCCTAGGTCGTTCTGGTTATTCGTTTCGAGCATCAGAACTGTGATAATTTTGAGTTTCTCAACCGTTTCTTACCTCCAAACTGCCATATCTCGCGAACGGATTGACCAATCCGCAAAATTTCTGTTGCATCTGAAAGTAGAAACTCGCCCGATTACAACGGTATGCGTACTTTTCTCCTAGGCCGTTCTAGTTATTCGTTTCGAGCATCAGAACTGCGAAAATGTTGAGTTTCTCAAGCGTTTCTTACCTACAAACTGCCATATCTCGCGAACGGATTGACCAATCCGCAAAATTTCTGTTGCATCTGAAAGTAGAAACTCGCCCGATTACAACGGTATGGGTACTTTTCCCCTAGACCGTTCTAGTTATGCTTGTCGAGCATCAGAACTGCGAAAATTTTGAGTTTCTCAAGCGTTTCTTACTTCCAAACTGCCATATCTCGCGAACGGATTGACCAATCCGCAAAATTTCTGTTGCGTTTGAAAGTAGAAACTCGCCCGATTACAAAGGAAGGCGTACTTTTCCCCTAGTCCGTTCTAGTTATTCGTTTCGAGCATCAGAACTGCGAAAATTTTTAGTTTCTCAAGCGTTTCTTACCTCCAAACTGCCATATCTCGCGAACGGATTGACCATTCCGCAAAATTTCTGTTGCATCTGAAAGTAGAAACTCGCCCGATTACAACGGTCTGCGTACTTTTCCCCTAGGCCGTTGTAGTTATTCGTTTCGAGCATGAGAACTGCGAAAATTTTGGGTTTCTCAAGCGTTGCTTACCTCCAAACTGCCATATCTCGCGAACGGATTGACCAATCCGCAAAATTTCTGTTGCATCTGAAAGTAGAAACTCGCCCGATTACAACGGTATGCGTACTTTTCCCCTAGGTCGTTCTGGTTATTCGTTTCGAGCATCAGAACTGTGATAATTTTGAGTTTCTCAACCGTTTCTTACCTCCAAACTGCCATATCTCGCGAACGGATCGACCAATACGCAAAATTTCTGTTGCATCTGAAAGTAGAAACTCGCCCGATTACAACGGTATGCGTACTTTTCCCCTAGGCCGTTCTGGTTATTCGTTTCGAGCAACAGAACTGTGATACTTTTGAGTTTCTCAACCGTTTCTTACATCCAAACTGCCATATCTCGCGAACGGATTGACCAATCCGCAAAATTTCTGTTGCATCTGAAAGTAGAAAGTCGCCCGATTTCAACGGTATGCGTACTTTTCCCCTAGACCGTTCTAGTTATGCTTGTCGAGCATCAGAACTGCGAAAATTTTGAGTTTCTCAAGCGTTTCTTACCTCCAAACTGCCATATCTCGCGAACGGATTGACTAATCCGCAAAATTTCTGTTGCATCTGAAAGTAGAAACTCGCCCGATTACAACGGTATGCGTACTTTTCCCCTAGGCCGTTCTAGTTATTCGTTTCGAGCGTCAGAACTGCGAAAATTTTGAGTTTCTCAAGCGTTTCTTACCTCCAAACTGCCATATCTCGCGAACGGATTGACCAATCCGCAAAATTTCTGTTGCGTTTGAAAGTAGAAACTCGCCCGATTACAACGGTATGCGTACTTTTCCCCTAGGCCGTTCTGGTTATTCGTTTCGAGCAACAGAACTGTGATTCTTTTGAGTTTCTCAACCGTTTCTTACATCCAAACTGCGATATCTCGCGAACGGATTGACCAATCCGCAAAATTTCTGTTGCATCTGAAAGTAGAAAGTCGCCCGATTACAACGGTATGCGTACTTTTCCCCTAGACCGTTCTAGTTATGCTTGTCGAGCATCAGAACTGCGAAAATTTTGAGTTTCTCAAGCGTTTCTTACTTCCAAACTGCCATATCTCGCGAACGGATTGACCAATCCGCAAAATTTCTGTTGCGTTTGAAAGTAGAAACTCGCCCGATTACAAAGGAAGGCGTACTTTTCCCCTAGTCCGTTCTAGTTATTCGTTTCGAGCATGAGAACTGCGAAAATTTTGGGTTTCTCAAGCGTTGCTTACCTCCAAAGTGCCATATCTCGCGAACGGATTGACCAATCCGCAAAATTTCTGTTGCATCTGAAAGTAGAAACTCGCCCGATTACAACGGTATGCGTACTTTTCCCCTAGGCCGTTGTAGTTATTCATTTCGAGCATGAGAACTGCGAAAATTTTGGGTTTCTCAAGCGTTGCTTACCTCCAAACTGCCATATCTCGCGAACGGATTGACCAATCCGCAAAATTTCTGTTGCATCTGAAAGCAGAAACTCGCCCGATTACAACGGTATGCGTACTTTTCCCCTAGGCCGTTCTGGTTATTCGTTTCGAGCAACAGAACTGTGATTCTTTTGAGTTTCTCAACCGTTTCTTACATCCAAACTGCGATATCTCGCGAACGGATTGACCAATCCGCAAAATTTCTGTTGCATCTGAAAGTAGAAAGTCGCCCGATTACAACGGTATGCGTACTTTTCCCCTAGACCGTTCTAGTTATGCTTGTCGAGCATCAGAACTGCGAAAATTTTGAGTTTCTCAAGCGTTTCTTACCTCCAAACTGCCATATCTCGCGAACGGATTGACTAATCCGCAAAATTTCTGTTGCATCTGAAAGTAGAAACTCGCCCGATTACAACGGTATGCGTACTTTTCCCCTAGGCCGTTCTAGTTATTCGTTTCGAGCGTCAGAACTGCGAAAATTTTGAGTTTCTCAAGCGTTTCTTACCTCCAAACTGCCATATCTCGCGAACGGATTGACCAATCCGCAAAATTTCTGTTGCATCTGAAAGTAGCAACTCGCCCGATTACAGCGGTATGCGTACTTTTCCCCTAGTCCGTTCTAGTTATTCGTTTCGAGCATCAGAACTGCGAAAATTTTGAGTTTCTCAAGCGTTTCTTACATCCAAACTGCCATATCTCGCGAACGGATTGACTAATCCGCAAAATTTCTGTTGCATCTGAAAGTAGAAACTCGCCCGATTACAACGGTATGCGTACTTTTCCCCTAGGCCGTTCTAGTTATGCTTGTCGAGCATCAGAACTGCGAAAATTTTGAGTTTCTCAAGCGTTTCTTACCTCCAAACTGCCATATCTCGCGAACGGATTGACTAATCCGCAAAATTTCTGTTGCATCTGAAAGTAGAAACTCGCCCGATTACAACGGTATGCGTACTTTTCCCCTAGGCCGTTCTAGTTATTCGTTTCGAGCGTCAGAACTGCGAAAATTTTGAGTTTCTCAAGCGTTTCTTACCTCCAAACTGCCATATCTCGCGAACGGATTGACCAATCCGCAAAATTTCTGTTGCATCTGAAAGTAGCAACTCGCCCGATTACAGCGGTATGCGTACTTTTCCCCTAGACCGTTCTAGTTATGCTTGTCGAGCATCAGAACTGCGAAAATTTTGAGTTTCTCAAGCGTTTCTTACCTCCAAACTGCCATATCTCGCGAACGGATTGACTAATCCGCAAAATTTCTGTTGCATCTGAAAGTAGAAACTCGCCCGATTACAACGGTATGCGTACTTTTCCCCTAGGCCGTTGTAGTTATTCATTTCGAGCATGAGAACTGCGAAAATTTTGGGTTTCTCAAGCGTTGCTTACCTCCAAACTGCCATATCTCGCGAACGGATTGACCAATCCGCAAAATTTCTGTTGCATCTGAAAGTAGAAACTCGCCCGATTACAACGGTATGCGTACTTTTCCCCTAGGCCGTTCTAGTTATTCGTTTCGAGCGTCAGAACTGCGAAAATTTTGAGTTTCTCAAGCGTTTCTTACCTCCAAACTGCCATATCTCGCGAACGGATTGACCAACCCGCAAAATTTCTGTTGCATCTGAAAGTAGCAACTCGCCCGATTACAGCGGTATGCGTACTTTTCCCCTAGTCCGTTCTGGTTATTCGTTTCGAGCATCAGAACTGCGAAAATTTTGAGTTTCTCAAGCGTTTCTTACTTCCAAACTGCCATATCTCGCGAACGGATTGACTAATCCGCAAAATTTCTGTTGCATCTGAAAGTAGAAACTCGCCCGATTACAACGGTATGCGTACTTTTCCCCTAGGCCGTTCTAGTTATTCGTTTCGAGCATCAGAACTGCGAAAATTTTGAGTTTCTCAAGCGTTTCTTACCTCCAAACTGCCATATCTCGCGAACGGATTGACTAATCCGCAAATTTCTGTTGCATCTGAAAGTAGAAACTCGCTCGATTACAATGGTATGCGTACTTTCCCCTAGGCCGTTCTAGTTAATCGTTTCGTGCATCAGAACTGCGAAAATTTTGAGTTTCTCAAGCGTTTCTTACCTCCAAACTGCCATATCTCGCGAACGGATTGACCAATCCGCAAAATTTCTGTTGCATCTGAAAGTAGAAACTCGCCCGATTACAACGGTATGCGTACTTTTCCCCTAGACCGTTCTAGTTATGCTTGTCGAGCATCAGAACTGCGAAAATTTTGAGTTTCTCAAGCGTTTCTTACCTCCAAACTGCCATATCTCGCGAACGGATTGACCAATCCGCAAAATTTCTGTTGCGTTTGAAAGTAGAAACTCGCCCGATTACAACGGTATGCGTACTTTTCCCCTAGGCCGTTGTAGTTATTCGTTTCGAGCATGAGAACTGCGAAAATTTTGGGTTTCTCAAGCGTTGCTTACCTCCAAACTGCCATATCTCGCGAACGGATTGACCAATCCGCAAAATTTCTGTTGCATCTGAAAGTAGAAACTCGCCCGATTACAACGGTATGCGTACTTTTCCCCTAGGCCGTTGTAGTTATTCGTTTCGAGCATGAGAACTGCGAAAATTTTGGGTTTCTCAAGCGTTGCTTACCTCCAAACTGCCATATCTCGCGAACGGATTGACCAATCCGCAAAATTTCTGTTGCATCTGAAAGCAGAAACTCGCCCGATTACAACGGTATGGGTACTTTTCCCCTAGACCGTTCTAGTTATGCTTGTCGAGCATCAGAACTGCGAAAATTTTGAGTTTCTCAAGCGTTTCTTACTTCCAAACTGCCATATCTCGCGAACGGATTGACCAATCCGCAAAATTTCTGTTGCGTTTGAAAGTAGAAACTCGCCCGATTACAAAGGAAGGCGTACTTTTCCCCTAGTCCGTTCTAGTTATTCGTTTCGAGCATCAGAACTGCGAAAATTTTTAGTTTCTCAAGCGTTTCTTACCTCCAAACTGCCATATCTCGCGAACGGATTGACCATTCCGCAAAATTTCTGTTGCATCTGAAAGTAGAAACTCGCCCGATTACAACGGTCTGCGTACTTTTCCCCTAGGCCGTTGTAGTTATTCGTTTCGAGCATGAGAACTGCGAAAATTTTGGGTTTCTCAAGCGTTGCTTACCTCCAAACTGCCATATCTCGCGAACGGATTGACCAATCCGCAAAATTTCTGTTGCATCTGAAAGTAGAAACTCGCCCGATTACAACGGTATGCGTACTTTTCCCCTAGGTCGTTCTGGTTATTCGTTTCGAGCATCAGAACTGTGATAATTTTGAGTTTCTCAACCGTTTCTTACCTCCAAACTGCCATATCTCGCGAACGGATCGACCAATACGCAAAATTTCTGTTGCATCTGAAAGTAGAAACTCGCCCGATTACAACGGTATGCGTACTTTTCCCCTAGGCCGTTCTGGTTATTCGTTTCGAGCAACAGAACTGTGATACTTTTGAGTTTCTCAACCGTTTCTTACATCCAAACTGCCATATCTCGCGAACGGATTGACCAATCCGCAAAATTTCTGTTGCATCTGAAAGTAGAAAGTCGCCCGATTTCAACGGTATGCGTACTTTTCCCCTAGACCGTTCTAGTTATGCTTGTCGAGCATCAGAACTGCGAAAATTTTGAGTTTCTCAAGCGTTTCTTACCTCCAAACTGCCATATCTCGCGAACGGATTGACTAATCCGCAAAATTTCTGTTGCATCTGAAAGTAGAAACTCGCCCGATTACAACGGTATGCGTACTTTTCCCCTAGGCCGTTCTAGTTATTCGTTTCGAGCGTCAGAACTGCGAAAATTTTGAGTTTCTCAAGCGTTTCTTACCTCCAAACTGCCATATCTCGCGAACGGATTGACCAATCCGCAAAATTTCTGTTGCGTTTGAAAGTAGAAACTCGCCCGATTACAACGGTATGCGTACTTTTCCCCTAGGCCGTTGTAGTTATTCGTTTCGAGCATGAGAACTGCGAAAATTTTGGGTTTCTCAAGCGTTGCTTACCTCCAAAGTGCCATATCTCGCGAACGGATTGACCAATCCGCAAAATTTCTGTTGCATCTGAAAGTAGAAACTCGCCCGATTACAACGGTATGCGTACTTTTCCCCTAGGCCGTTGTAGTTATTCATTTCGAGCATGAGAACTGCGAAAATTTTGGGTTTCTCAAGCGTTGCTTACCTCCAAACTGCCATATCTCGCGAACGGATTGACCAATCCGCAAAATTTCTGTTGCATCTGAAAGCAGAAACTCGCCCGATTACAACGGTATGCGTACTTTTCCCCTAGGCCGTTCTGGTTATTCGTTTCGAGCAACAGAACTGTGATTCTTTTGAGTTTCTCAACCGTTTCTTACATCCAAACTGCGATATCTCGCGAACGGATTGACCAATCCGCAAAATTTCTGTTGCATCTGAAAGTAGAAAGTCGCCCGATTACAACGGTATGCGTACTTTTCCCCTAGACCGTTCTAGTTATGCTTGTCGAGCATCAGAACTGCGAAAATTTTGAGTTTCTCAAGCGTTTCTTACCTCCAAACTGCCATATCTCGCGAACGGATTGACTAATCCGCAAAATTTCTGTTGCATCTGAAAGTAGAAACTCGCCCGATTACAACGGTATGCGTACTTTTCCCCTAGGCCGTTCTAGTTATTCGTTTCGAGCGTCAGAACTGCGAAAATTTTGAGTTTCTCAAGCGTTTCTTACCTCCAAACTGCCATATCTCGCGAACGGATTGACCAATCCGCAAAATTTCTGTTGCATCTGAAAGTAGCAACTCGCCCGATTACAGCGGTATGCGTACTTTTCCCCTAGTCCGTTCTAGTTATTCGTTTCGAGCATCAGAACTGCGAAAATTTTGAGTTTCTCAAGCGTTTCTTACATCCAAACTGCCATATCTCGCGAACGGATTGACTAATCCGCAAAATTTCTGTTGCATCTGAAAGTAGAAACTCGCCCGATTACAACGGTATGCGTACTTTTCCCCTAGGCCGTTCCAGTTATGCTTGTCGAGCATCAGAACTGCGAAAATTTTGAGTTTCTCAAGCGTTTCTTACCTCCAAACTGCCATATCTCGCGAACGGATTGACTAATCCGCAAAATTTCTGTTGCATCTGAAAGTAGAAACTCGCCCGATTACAACGGTATGCGTACTTTTCCCCTAGGCCGTTCTAGTTATTCGTTTCGAGCGTCAGAACTGCGAAAATTTTGAGTTTCTCAAGCGTTTCTTACCTCCAAACTGCCATATCTCGCGAACGGATTGACCAATCCGCAAAATTTCTGTTGCATCTGAAAGTAGCAACTCGCCCGATTACAGCGGTATGCGTACTTTTCCCCTAGACCGTTCTAGTTATGCTTGTCGAGCATCAGAACTGCGAAAATTTTGAGTTTCTCAAGCGTTTCTTACCTCCAAACTGCCATATCTCGCGAACGGATTGACTAATCCGCAAAATTTCTGTTGCATCTGAAAGTAGAAACTCGCCCGATTACAACGGTATGCGTACTTTTCCCCTAGGCCGTTGTAGTTATTCATTTCGAGCATGAGAACTGCGAAAATTTTGGGTTTCTCAAGCGTTGCTTACCTCCAAACTGCCATATCTCGCGAACGGATTGACCAATCCGCAAAATTTCTGTTGCATCTGAAAGTAGAAACTCGCCCGATTACAACGGTATGCGTACTTTTCCCCTAGGCCGTTCTAGTTATTCGTTTCGAGCGTCAGAACTGCGAAAATTTTGAGTTTCTCAAGCGTTTCTTACCTCCAAACTGCCATATCTCGCGAACGGATTGACCAATCCGCAAAATTTCTGTTGCATCTGAAAGTAGCAACTCGCCCGATTACAGCGGTATGCGTACTTTTCCCCTAGTCCGTTCTGGTTATTCGTTTCGAGCATCAGAACTGCGAAAATTTTGAGTTTCTCAAGCGTTTCTTACCTCCAAACTGCCATATCTCGCGAACGGATTGACTAATCCGCAAAATTTCTGTTGCATCTGAAAGTAGAAACTCGCCCGATTACAACGGTATGCGTACTTTTCCCCTAGGCCGTTCTAGTTATTCGTTTCGAGCATCAGAACTGCGAAAATTTTGAGTTTCTCAAGCGTTTCTTACCTCCAAACTGCCATATCTCGCGAACGGATTGACTAATCCGCAAATTTCTGTTGCATCTGAAAGTAGAAACTCGCTCGATTACAATGGTATGCGTACTTTCCCCTAGGCCGTTCTAGTTAATCGTTTCGTGCATCAGAACTGCGAAAATTTTGAGTTTCTCAAGCGTTTCTTACCTCCAAACTGCCATATCTCGCGAACGGATTGACCAATCCGCAAAATTTCTGTTGCATCTGAAAGTAGAAACTCGCCCGATTACAACGGTATGCGTACTTTTCCCCTAGACCGTTCTAGTTATGCTTGTCGAGCATCAGAACTGCGAAAATTTTGAGTTTCTCAAGCGTTTCTTACCTCCAAACTGCCATATCTCGCGAACGGATTGACCAATCCGCAAAATTTCTGTTGCGTTTGAAAGTAGAAACTCGCCCGATTACAACGGTATGCGTACTTTTCCCCTAGGCCGTTGTAGTTATTCGTTTCGAGCATGAGAACTGCGAAAATTTTGGGTTTCTCAAGCGTTGCTTACCTCCAAACTGCCATATCTCGCGAACGGATTGACCAATCCGCAAAATTTCTGTTGCATCTGAAAGTAGAAACTCGCCCGATTCCAACGGTATGCGTACTTTTCCCCTAGGCCGTTGTAGTTATTCGTTTCGAGCATGAGAACTGCGAAAATTTTGGGTTTCTCAAGCGTTGCTTACCTCCAAACTGCCATATCTCGCGAACGGATTGACCAATCCGCAAAATTTCTGTTGCATTTGAAAGCAGAAACTCGCCCGATTACAACGGTATGCGTACTTTTCTCCTAGGCCGTTCTAGTTATTCGTTTCGAGCATCAGAACTGCGAAAATGTTGAGTTTCTCAAGCGTTTCTTACCTACAAACTGCCATATCTCGCGAACGGATTGACCAATCCGCAAAATTTCTGTTGCATCTGAAAGTAGAAACTCGCCCGATTACAACGGTATGGGTACTTTTCCCCTAGACCGTTCTAGTTATGCTTGTCGAGCATCAGAACTGCGAAAATTTTGAGTTTCTCAAGCGTTTCTTACTTCCAAACTGCCATATCTCGCGAACGGATTGACCAATCCGCAAAATTTCTGTTGCGTTTGAAAGTAGAAACTCGCCCGATTACAAAGGAAGGCGTACTTTTCCCCTAGTCCGTTCTAGTTATTCGTTTCGAGCATCAGAACTGCGAAAATTTTTAGTTTCTCAAGCGTTTCTTACCTCCAAACTGCCATATCTCGCGAACGGATTGACCATTCCGCAAAATTTCTGTTGCATCTGAAAGTAGAAACTCGCCCGATTACAACGGTCTGCGTACTTTTCCCCTAGGCCGTTGTAGTTATTCGTTTCGAGCATGAGAACTGCGAAAATTTTGGGTTTCTCAAGCGTTGCTTACCTCCAAACTGCCATATCTCGCGAACGGATTGACCAATCCGCAAAATTTCTGTTGCATCTGAAAGTAGAAACTCGCCCGATTACAACGGTATGCGTACTTTTCCCCTAGGTCGTTCTGGTTATTCGTTTCGAGCATCAGAACTGTGATAATTTTGAGTTTCTCAACCGTTTCTTACCTCCAAACTGCCATATCTCGCGAACGGATCGACCAATACGCAAAATTTCTGTTGCATCTGAAAGTAGAAACTCGCCCGATTACAACGGTATGCGTACTTTTCCCCTAGGCCGTTCTGGTTATTCGTTTCGAGCAACAGAACTGTGATACTTTTGAGTTTCTCAACCGTTTCTTACATCCAAACTGCCATATCTCGCGAACGGATTGACCAATCCGCAAAATTTCTGTTGCATCTGAAAGTAGAAAGTCGCCCGATTTCAACGGTATGCGTACTTTTCCCCTAGACCGTTCTAGTTATGCTTGTCGAGCATCAGAACTGCGAAAATTTTGAGTTTCTCAAGCGTTTCTTACCTCCAAACTGCCATATCTCGCGAACGGATTGACTAATCCGCAAAATTTCTGTTGCATCTGAAAGTAGAAACTCGCCCGATTACAACGGTATGCGTACTTTTCCCCTAGGCCGTTCTAGTTATTCGTTTCGAGCGTCAGAACTGCGAAAATTTTGAGTTTCTCAAGCGTTTCTTACCTCCAAACTGCCATATCTCGCGAACGGATTGACCAATCCGCAAAATTTCTGTTGCGTTTGAAAGTAGAAACTCGCCCGATTACAACGGTATGCGTACTTTTCCCCTAGGCCGTTGTAGTTATTCGTTTCGAGCATGAGAACTGCGAAAATTTTGGGTTTCTCAAGCGTTGCTTACCTCCAAAGTGCCATATCTCGCGAACGGATTGACCAATCCGCAAAATTTCTGTTGCATCTGAAAGTAGAAACTCGCCCGATTACAACGGTATGCGTACTTTTCCCCTAGGCCGTTGTAGTTATTCATTTCGAGCATGAGAACTGCGAAAATTTTGGGTTTCTCAAGCGTTGCTTACCTCCAAACTGCCATATCTCGCGAACGGATTGACCAATCCGCAAAATTTCTGTTGCATCTGAAAGCAGAAACTCGCCCGATTACAACGGTATGCGTACTTTTCCCCTAGGCCGTTCTGGTTATTCGTTTCGAGCAACAGAACTGTGATTCTTTTGAGTTTCTCAACCGTTTCTTACATCCAAACTGCGATATCTCGCGAACGGATTGACCAATCCGCAAAATTTCTGTTGCATCTGAAAGTAGAAAGTCGCCCGATTACAACGGTATGCGTACTTTTCCCCTAGACCGTTCTAGTTATGCTTGTCGAGCATCAGAACTGCGAAAATTTTGAGTTTCTCAAGCGTTTCTTACCTCCAAACTGCCATATCTCGCGAACGGATTGACTAATCCGCAAAATTTCTGTTGCATCTGAAAGTAGAAACTCGCCCGATTACAACGGTATGCGTACTTTTCCCCTAGGCCGTTCTAGTTATTCGTTTCGAGCGTTAGAACTGCGAAAATTTTGAGTTTCTCAAGCGTTTCTTACCTCCAAACTGCCATATCTCGCGAACGGATTGACCAATCCGCAAAATTTCTGTTGCATCTGAAAGTAGCAACTCGCCCGATTACAGCGGTATGCGTACTTTTCCCCTAGTCCGTTCTAGTTATTCGTTTCGAGCATCAGAACTGCGAAAATTTTGAGTTTCTCAAGCGTTTCTTACATCCAAACTGCCATATCTCGCGAACGGATTGACTAATCCGCAAAATTTCTGTTGCATCTGAAAGTAGAAACTCGCCCGATTACAACGGTATGCGTACTTTTCCCCTAGGCCGTTCTAGTTATGCTTGTCGAGCATCAGAACTGCGAAAATTTTGAGTTTCTCAAGCGTTTCTTACCTCCAAACTGCCATATCTCGCGAACGGATTGACTAATCCGCAAAATTTCTGTTGCATCTGAAAGTAGAAACTCGCCCGATTACAACGGTATGCGTACTTTTCCCCTAGGCCGTTCTAGTTATTCGTTTCGAGCGTCAGAACTGCGAAAATTTTGAGTTTCTCAAGCGTTTCTCACCTCCAAACTGCCATATCTCGCGAACGGATTGACCAATCCGCAAAATTTCTGTTGCATCTGAAAGTAGCAACTCGCCCGATTACAGCGGTATGCGTACTTTTCCCCTAGACCGTTCTAGTTATGCTTGTCGAGCATCAGAACTGCGAAAATTTTGAGTTTCTCAAGCGTTTCTTACCTCCAAACTGCCATATCTCGCGAACGGATTGACTAATCCGCAAAATTTCTGTTGCATCTGAAAGTAGAAACTCGCCCGATTACAACGGTATGCGTACTTTTCCCCTAGGCCGTTGTAGTTATTCATTTCGAGCATGAGAACTGCGAAAATTTTGGGTTTCTCAAGCGTTGCTTACCTCCAAACTGCCATATCTCGCGAACGGATTGACCAATCCGCAAAATTTCTGTTGCATCTGAAAGTAGAAACTCGCCCGATTACAACGGTATGCGTACTTTTCCCCTAGGCCGTTCTAGTTATTCGTTTCGAGCGTCAGAACTGCGAAAATTTTGAGTTTCTCAAGCGTTTCTTACCTCCAAACTGCCATATCTCGCGAACGGATTGACCAATCCGCAAAATTTCTGTTGCATCTGAAAGTAGCAACTCGCCCGATTACAGCGGTATGCGTACTTTTCCCCTAGTCCGTTCTAGTTATTCGTTTCGAGCATCAGAACTGCGAAAATTTTGAGTTTCTCAAGCGTTTCTTACCTCCAAACTGCCATATCTCGCGAACGGATTGACTAATCCGCAAAATTTCTGTTGCATCTGAAAGTAGAAACTCGCCCGATTACAACGGTATGCGTACTTTTCCCCTAGGCCGTTCTAGTTATTCGTTTCGAGCATCAGAACTGCGAAAATTTTGAGTTTCTCAAGCGTTTCTTACCTCCAAACTGCCATATCTCGCGAACGGATTGACTAATCCGCAAATTTCTGTTGCATCTGAAAGTAGAAACTCGCTCGATTACAATGGTATGCGTACTTTCCCCTAGGCCGTTCTAGTTAATCGTTTCGGGCATCAGAACTGCGAAAATTTTGAGTTTCTCAAGCGTTTCTTACCTCCAAACTGCCATATCTCGCGAACGGATTGACCAATCCGCAAAATTTCTGTTGCATCTGAAAGTAGAAACTCGCCCGATTACAACGGTATGCGTACTTTTCCCCTAGACCGTTCTAGTTATGCTTGTCGAGCATCAGAACTGCGAAAATTTTGAGTTTCTCAAGCGTTTCTTACTTCCAAACTGCCATATCTCGCGAACGGATTGACCAATCCGCAAAATTTCTGTTGCGTTTGAAAGTAGAAACTCGCCCGATTACAACGGTATGCGTACTTTTCCCCTAGGCCGTTGTAGTTATTCGTTTCGAGCATGAGAACTGCGAAAATTTTGGGTTTCTCAAGCGTTGCTTACCTCCAAACTGCCATATCTCGCGAACGGATTGACCAATCCGCAAAATTTCTGTTGCATCTGAAAGTAGAAACTCGCCCGATTACAACGGTATGCGTACTTTTCCCCTAGGCCGTTGTAGTTATTCGTTTCGAGCATGAGAACTGCGAAAATTTTGGGTTTCTCAAGCGTTGCTTACCTCCAAACTGCCATATCTCGCGAACGGATTGACCAATCCGCAAAATTTCTGTTGCATCTGAAAGCAGAAACTCGCCCGATTACAACGGTATGCGTACTTTTCCCCTAGGCCGTTCTGGTTATTCGTTTCGAGCAACAGAACTGTGATTCTTTTGAGTTTCTCAACCGTTTCTTACATCCAAACTGCCATATCTCGCGAACGGATTGACCAATCCGCAAAATTTCTGTTGCATCTGAAAGTAGAAAGTCGCCCGATTACAACGGTATGCGTACTTTTCCCCTAGACCGTTCTAGTTATGCTTGTCGAGCATCAGAACTGCGAAAATTTTGAGTTTCTCAAGCGTTTCTTACCTCCAAACTGCCATATCTCGCGAACGGATTGACTAATCCGCAAAATTTCTGTTGCATCTGAAAGTAGAAACTCGCCCGATTACAACGCTATGCGTACTTTTCCCCTAGGCCGTTCTAGTTATTCGTTTCGAGCATCAGAACTGCGAAAATTTTGAGTTTCTCAAGCGTTTCTTACCTCCAAATTGCCATATCTCGCGAACGGATTGACTAATCCGCAAATTTCTGTTGCATCTGAAAGTAGAAACTCGCTCGATTACAATGGTATGCGTACTTTCCCCTAGGCCGTTCTAGTTAATCGTTTCGGGCATCAGAACTGCGAAAATTTTGAGTTTCTCAAGCGTTTCTTACCTCCAAACTGCCATATCTCGCGAACGGATTGACCAATCCGCAAAATTTCTGTTGCATCTGAAAGTAGAAACTCGCCCGATTACAACGGTATGCGTACTTTTCCCCTAGACCGTTCTAGTTATGCTTGTCGAGCATCAGAACTGCGAAAATTTTGAGTTTCTCAAGCGTTTCTTACTTCCAAACTGCCATATCTCGCGAACGGATTGACCAATCCGCAAAATTTCTGTTGCGTTTGAAAGTAGAAACTCGCCCGATTACAACGGTATGCGTACTTTTCCCCTAGGCCGTGGTTGTTATTCGTTTCGAGCATGAGAACTGCGAAAATTTTGGGTTTCTCAAGCGTTGCTTACCTCCAAACTGCCATATCTCGCGAACGGATTGACCAATCCGCAAAATTTCTATTGCATCTGAAAGCAGAAACTCGCCCGATTACAACGGTATGCGTACTTTTCCCCTAGGCCGTTCTGGTTATTCGTTTCGAGCAACAGAACTGTGATTCTTTTGAGTTTCTCAACCGTTTCTTACATCCAAACTGCCATATCTCGCGAACGGATTGACCAATCCGCAAAATTTCTGTTGCATCTGAAAGTAGAAAGTCGCCCGATTACAACGGTATGCGTACTTTTCCCCTAGACCGTTCTAGTTATGCTTGTCGAGCATCAGAACTGCGAAAATTTTGAGTTTCTCAAGCGTTTCTTACCTCCAAACTGCCATATCTCGCGAACGGATTGACTAATCCGCAAAATTTCTGTTGCATCTGAAAGTAGAAACTCGCCCGATTACAACGGTATGCGTACTTTTCCCCTAGGCCGTTCTAGTTATTCGTTTCGAGCGTCAGAACTGCGAAAATTTTGAGTTTCTCAAGCGTTTCTTACCTCCAAACTGCCATATCTCGCGAACGGATTGACCAATCCGCAAAATTTCTGTTGCATCTGAAAGTAGAAACTCGCCCGATTACAGCGGTATGCGTACTTTTCCCCTAGTCCGTTCTAGTTATTCGTTTCGAGCATCAGAACTGCGAAAATTTTGAGTTTCTCAAGCGTTTCTTACCTCCAAACTGCCATATCTCGCGAACGGATTGACTAATCCGCAAAATTTCTGTTGCATCTGAAAGTAGAAACTCGCCCGATTACAACGGTATGCGTACTTTTCCCCTAGGCCGTTCTAGTTATTCGTTTCGAGCATCAGAACTGCGAAAATTTTGAGTTTCTCAAGCGTTTCTTACCTCCAAACTGCCATATCTCGCGAACGGATTGACGAATCCGCAAAATTTCTGTTGCATCTGAAAGTAGAAACTCGCCCGATTACAACGGTATGCGTACTTTTCCCCTAGGCCGTTCTAGTTATTCGTTTCGAGTGTCAGAACTGCGAAAATTTTGAGTTTCTCAAGCGTTTCTTACATCCAAACTGCCATATCTCGCGAACGGATTGACTAATCCGCAAAATTTCTGTTGCATCTGAAAGTAGAAACTCGCCCGATTACAACGGTATGCGTACTTTTCTCCTAGGCCGTTCTAGTTATGCTTGTCGAGCATCAGAACTGCGAAAATTTTGAGTTTCTCAAGCGTTTCTTACCTCCAAACTGCCATATCTCGCGAACGGATTGACTAATCCGCAAAATTTCTGTTGCATCTGAAAGTAGAAACTCGCCCGATTACAACGGTATGCGTACTTTTCCCCTAGGCCGTTCTAGTTATTCGTTTCGAGCGTCAGAACTGCGAAAATTTTGAGTTTCTCAAGCGTTTCTCACCTCCAAACTGCCATATCTCGCGAACGGATTGACCAATCCGCAAAATTTCTGTTGCATCTGAAAGTAGCAACTCGCCCGATTACAGCGGTATGCGTACTTTTCCCATAGACCGTTCTAGTTATGCTTGTCGAGCATCAGAACTGCGAAAATTTTGAGTTTCTCAAGCGTTTCTTACCTCCAAACTGCCATATCTCGCGAACGGATTGACTAATCCGCAAAATTTCTGTTGCATCTGAAAGCAGAAACTCGCCCGATTACAACGGTATGCGTACTTTTCCCCTAGGCCGTTCTGGTTATTCGTTTCGAGCAACAGAACTGTGATTCTTTTGAGTTTCTCAACCGTTTCTTACATCCAAACTGCCATATCTCGCGAACGGATTGACCAATCCGCAAAATTTCTGTTGCATCTGAAAGTAGAAAGTCGCCCGATTACAACGGTATGCGTACTTTTCCCCTAGACCGTTCTAGTTATGCTTGTCGAGCATCAGAACTGCGAAAATTTTGAGTTTCTCAAGCGTTTCTTACCTCCAAACTGCCATATCTCGCGAACGGATTGACTAATCCGCAAAATTTCTGTTGCATCTGAAAGTAGAAACTCGCCCGATTACAACGGTATGCGTACTTTTCCCCTAGGCCGTTCTAGTTATTCGTTTCGAGCGTCAGAACTGCGAAAATTTTGAGTTTCTCAAGCGTTTCTTACCTCCAAACTGCCATATCTCGCGAACGGATTGACCAATCCGCAAAATTTCTGTTGCATCTGAAAGTAGAAACTCGCCCGATTACAGCGGTATGCGTACTTTTCCCCTAGTCCGTTCTAGTTATTCGTTTCGAGCATCAGAACTGCGAAAATTTTGAGTTTCTCAAGCGTTTCTTACCTCCAAACTGCCATATCTCGCGAACGGATTGACTAATCCGCAAAATTTCTGTTGCATCTGAAAGTAGAAACTCGCCCGATTACAACGGTATGCGTACTTTTCCCCTAGGCCGTTCTAGTTATTCGTTTCGAGCATCAGAACTGCGAAAATTTTGAGTTTCTCAAGCGTTTCTTACCTCCAAACTGCCATATCTCGCGAACGGATTGACGAATCCGCAAAATTTCTGTTGCATCTGAAAGTAGAAACTCGCCCGATTACAACGGTATGCGTACTTTTCCCCTAGGCCGTTCTAGTTATTCGTTTCGAGTGTCAGAACTGCGAAAATTTTGAGTTTCTCAAGCGTTTCTTACATCCAAACTGCCATATCTCGCGAACGGATTGACTAATCCGCAAAATTTCTGTTGCATCTGAAAGTAGAAACTCGCCCGATTACAACGGTATGCGTACTTTTCTCCTAGGCCGTTCTAGTTATGCTTGTCGAGCATCAGAACTGCGAAAATTTTGAGTTTCTCAAGCGTTTCTTACCTCCAAACTGCCATATCTCGCGAACGGATTGACTAATCCGCAAAATTTCTGTTGCATCTGAAAGTAGAAACTCGCCCGATTACAACGGTATGCGTACTTTTCCCCTAGGCCGTTCTAGTTATTCGTTTCGAGCGTCAGAACTGCGAAAATTTTGAGTTTCTCAAGCGTTTCTCACCTCCAAACTGCCATATCTCGCGAACGGATTGACCAATCCGCAAAATTTCTGTTGCATCTGAAAGTAGCAACTCGCCCGATTACAGCGGTATGCGTACTTTTCCCATAGACCGTTCTAGTTATGCTTGTCGAGCATCAGAACTGCGAAAATTTTGAGTTTCTCAAGCGTTTCTTACCTCCAAACTGCCATATCTCGCGAACGGATTGACTAATCCGCAAAATTTCTGTTGCATCTGAAAGTAGAAACTCGCCCGATTACAACGGTATGCGTACTTTTCCCCTAGGCCGTTGTAGTTATTCATTTCGAGCATGAGAACTGCGAAAATTTTGGGTTTCTCAAGCGTTGCTTACCTCCAAACTGCCATATCTCGCGAACGGATTGACCAATCCGCAAAATTTCTGTTGCATCTGAAAGTAGAAACTCGCCCGATTACAACGGTATGCGTACTTTTCCCCTAGGCCGTTCTAGTTATTCGTTTCGAGCGTCAGAACTGCGAAAATTTTGAGTTTCTCAAGCGTTTCTTACCTCCAAACTGCCATATCTCGCGAACGGATTGACCAATCCGCAAAATTTCTGTTGCATCTGAAAGTAGCAACTCGCCCGATTACAGCGGTATGCGTACTTTTCCCCTAGTCCGTTCTAGTTATTCGTTTCGAGCATCAGAACTGCGAAAATTTTGAGTTTCTCAAGCGTTTCTTACCTCCAAACTGCCATATCTCGCGAACGGATTGACTAATCCGCAAAATTTCTGTTGCATCTGAAAGTAGAAACTCGCCCGATTACAACGGTATGCGTACTTTTCCCCTAGGCCGTTCTAGTTATTCGTTTCGAGCATCAGAACTGCGAAAATTTTGAGTTTCTCAAGCGTTTCTTACCTCCAAACTGCCATATCTCGCGAACGGATTGACTAATCCGCAAATTTCTGTTGCATCTGAAAGTAGAAACTCGCTCGATTACAATGGTATGCGTACTTTCCCCTAGGCCGTTCTAGTTAATCGTTTCGGGCATCAGAACTGCGAAAATTTTGAGTTTCTCAAGCGTTTCTTACCTCCAAACTGCCATATCTCGCGAACGGATTGACCAATCCGCAAAATTTCTGTTGCATCTGAAAGTAGAAACTCGCCCGATTACAACGGTATGCGTACTTTTCCCCTAGACCGTTCTAGTTATGCTTGTCGAGCATCAGAACTGCGAAAATTTTGAGTTTCTCAAGCGTTTCTTACTTCCAAACTGCCATATCTCGCGAACGGATTGACCAATCCGCAAAATTTCTGTTGCGTTTGAAAGTAGAAACTCGCCCGATTACAACGGTATGCGTACTTTTCCCCTAGGCCGTTGTAGTTATTCGTTTCGAGCATGAGAACTGCGAAAATTTTGGGTTTCTCAAGCGTTGCTTACCTCCAAACTGCCATATCTCGCGAACGGATTGACCAATCCGCAAAATTTCTGTTGCATCTGAAAGTAGAAACTCGCCCGATTACAACGGTATGCGTACTTTTCCCCTAGGCCGTTGTAGTTATTCGTTTCGAGCATGAGAACTGCGAAAATTTTGGGTTTCTCAAGCGTTGCTTACCTCCAAACTGCCATATCTCGCGAACGGATTGACCAATCCGCAAAATTTCTGTTGCATCTGAAAGCAGAAACTCGCCCGATTACAACGGTATGCGTACTTTTCCCCTAGGCCGTTCTGGTTATTCGTTTCGAGCAACAGAACTGTGATTCTTTTGAGTTTCTCAACCGTTTCTTACATCCAAACTGCCATATCTCGCGAACGGATTGACCAATCCGCAAAATTTCTGTTGCATCTGAAAGTAGAAAGTCGCCCGATTACAACGGTATGCGTACTTTTCCCCTAGACCGTTCTAGTTATGCTTGTCGAGCATCAGAACTGCGAAAATTTTGAGTTTCTCAAGCGTTGCTTACCTCCAAACTGCCATATCTCGCGAACGGATTGACCAATCCGCAAAATTTCTATTGCATCTGAAAGCAGAAACTCGCCCGATTACAACGGTATGCGTACTTTTCCCCTAGGCCGTTCTGGTTATTCGTTTCGAGCAACAGAACTGTGATTCTTTTGAGTTTCTCAACCGTTTCTTACATCCAAACTGCCATATCTCGCGAACGGATTGACCAATCCGCAAAATTTCTGTTGCATCTGAAAGTAGAAAGTCGCCCGATTACAACGGTATGCGTACTTTTCCCCTAGACCGTTCTAGTTATGCTTGTCGAGCATCAGAACTGCGAAAATTTTGAGTTTCTCAAGCGTTTCTTACCTCCAAACTGCCATATCTCGCGAACGGATTGACTAATCCGCAAAATTTCTGTTGCATCTGAAAGTAGAAACTCGCCCGATTACAACGGTATGCGTACTTTTCCCCTAGGCCGTTCTAGTTATTCGTTTCGAGCGTCAGAACTGCGAAAATTTTGAGTTTCTCAAGCGTTTCTTACCTCCAAACTGCCATATCTCGCGAACGGATTGACCAATCCGCAAAATTTCTGTTGCATCTGAAAGTAGAAACTCGCCCGATTACAGCGGTATGCGTACTTTTCCCCTAGTCCGTTCTAGTTATTCGTTTCGAGCATCAGAACTGCGAAAATTTTGAGTTTCTCAAGCGTTTCTTACCTCCAAACTGCCATATCTCGCGAACGGATTGACTAATCCGCAAAATTTCTGTTGCATCTGAAAGTAGAAACTCTCCCGATTACAACGGTATGCGTACTTTTCCCCTAGGCCGTTCTAGTTATTCGTTTCGAGCATCAGAACTGCGAAAATTTTGAGTTTCTCAAGCGTTTCTTACCTCCAAACTGCCATATCTCGCGAACGGATTGACGAATCCGCAAAATTTCTGTTGCATCTGAAAGTAGAAACTCGCCCGATTACAACGGTATGCGTACTTTTCCCCTAGGCCGTTCTAGTTATTCGTTTCGAGTGTCAGAACTGCGAAAATTTTGAGTTTCTCAAGCGTTTCTTACCTCCAAACTGCCATATCTCGCGAACGGATTGACTAATCCGCAAAATTTCTGTTGCATCTGAAAGTAGAAACTCGCCCGATTACAACGGTATGCGTACTTTTCCCCTAGGCCGTTCTAGTTATTCGTTTCGAGCATAAGAACTGCGAAAATTTTGAGTTTCTCAAGCGTTTCTTACCTCCAAACTGCCATATCTCGCGAACGGATTGACTAATCCGCAAATTTCTGTTGCATCTGAAAGTAGAAACTCGCTCGATTACAATGGTATGCGTACTTTCCCCTAGGCCGTTCTAGTTAATCGTTTCGGGCATCAGAACTGCGAAAATTTTGAGTTTCTCAAGCGTTTCTTACCTCCAAACTGCCATATCTCGCGAATGGATTGACTAATCCGCAAAATTTCTGTTGCATCTGAAAGTAGAAACTCTCCCGATTACAACGGTATGCGTACTTTTCCCCTAGGCCGTTCTAGTTATTCGTTTCGAGCATTAGAACTGCGAAAATTTTGAGTTTCTCAAGCGTTTCTTACCTCCAAACTGCCATATCTCGCGAACGGATTGACTAATCCGCAAATATCTGTTGCATCTGAAAGTAGAAACTCGCTCGATTACAATGGTATGCGTACTTTCCCCTAGGCCGTTCTAGTTAATCGTTTCGGGCATCAGAACTGCGAAAATTTTGAGTTTCTCAAGCGTTTCTTACCTCCAAACTGCCATATCTCGCGAACGGATTGACCATTCCGCAAAATTTCTGTTGCATCTGAAAGTAGAAACTCGCCCGATTACAACGGTCTGCGTACTTTTCCCCTAGGCCGTTGTAGTTATTCGTTTCGAGCATGAGAACTGCGAAAATTTTGGGTTTCTCAAGCGTTGCTTACCTCCAAACTGCCATATCTCGCGAACGGATTGACCAATCCGCAAAATTTCTGTTGCATCTGAAAGTAGAAACTCGCCCGATTACAACGGTATGCGTACTTTTCCCCTAGGTCGTTCTGGTTATTCGTTTCGAGCATCAGAACTGTGATAATTTTGAGTTTCTCAACCGTTTCTTACCTCCAAACTGCCATATCTCGCGAACGGATCGACCAATACGCAAAATTTCTGTTGCATCTGAAAGTAGAAAGTCGCCCGATTACAACGGTATGCGTACTTTCCCCCTAGGCCGTTCTGGTTATTCGTTTCGAGCAACAGAACTGTGATACTTTTGAGTTTCTCAACCGTTTCTTACATCCAAACTGCCATATCTCGCGAACGGATTGACCAATCCGCAAAATTTCTGTTGCATCTGAAAGTAGAAAGTCGCCCGATTTCAACGGTATGCGTACTTTTCCCCTAGACCGTTCTAGTTATGCTTGTCGAGCATCAGAACTGCGAAAATTTTGAGTTTCTCAACCGTTTCTTACATCCAAACTGCCATATCTCGCGGACGGATTGACCAATCCGCAAAATTTCTATTGCATCTGAAAGTAGAAACTCGCCCGATTACAACGGTATGCGTACTTTTCTCCTAGGCCGTTCTAGTTATTCGTTTCGAGCATCAGAACTGCGAAAATGTTGAGTTTCTCAAGCGTTTCTTACCTACAAACTGCCATATCTCGCGAACGGATTGACCAATCCGCAAAATTTCTGTTGCATCTGAAAGTAGAAACTCGCCCGATTACAACGGTACGCGTACTTTTCCCCTACACCGTTCTAGTTATGCTTGTCGAGCATCAGAACTGCGAAAATTTTGAGTTTCTCAAGCGTTTCTTACTTCCAAACTGCCATATCTCGCGAACGGATTGACCAATCCGCAAAATTTCTGTTGCGTTTGAAAGTAGAAACTCGCCCGATTACAACGGTATGCGTACTTTTCCCCTAGGCCGTTGTAGTTATTCGTTTCGAGCATGAGAACTGCGAAAATTTTGGGTTTCTCAAGCGTTGCTTACCTCCAAACTGCCATATCTCGCGAACGGATTGACCAATCCGCAAAATTTCTGTTGCATCTGAAAGTAGAAACTCGCCCGATTACAACGGTATGCGTACTTTTCCCCTAGGCCGTTGTAGTTATTCGTTTCGAGAATGAGAACTGCGAAAATTTTGGGTTTCTCAAGCGTTGCTTACCTCCAAACTGCCATATCTCGCGAACGGATTGACCAATCCGCAAAATTTCTGTTGCATCTGAAAGTAGAAACTCGCCCGATTACAGCGGTATGCGTACTTTTCCCCTAGTCCGTTCTAGTTATTCGTTTCGAGCATCAGAACTGCGAAAATTTTGAGTTTCTCAAGCGTTTCTTACCTCCAAACTGCCATATCTCGCGAACGGATTGACTACTCCGCAAAATTTCTGTTGCATCTGAAAGTAGAAACTCGCCCGATTACAACGGTATGCGTACTTTTCCCCTAGGCCGTTCTAGTTATTCGTTTGGAGCATCAGAACTGCGAAAATTTTGAGTTTCTCAAGCGTTTCTTACCTCCAAACTGCCATATCTCGCGAACGGATTGACCAATCCGCAAAATTTCTGTTGCATCTGAAAGTAGAAACTCGCCCGATTACAAAGGTATGCGTACTTTTCCCCTAGTCCGTTCTAGTTATTCGTTTCGAGCATCAGAACTGCGAAAATTTTGAGTTTCTCAAGCGTTTCTTACCTCCAAACTGCCATATCTCGCGAACGGATTGACTAATCCGCAAAATTTCTATTGCATCTGAAAGTAGAAAATCGCCCGATTACAACGGTATGCGTACTTTCCCCTAGGCCGTTCTAGTTAATCGTTTCGAGCATCAGAACTGCGAAAATTTTGAGTTTCTCAAGCGTTTCTTACCTCCAAACTGCCATATCTCGCGAACGGATTGACCAATCCGCAAAATTTCTGTTGCATCTGAAAGGAGAAACTCGCCCGATTACAAAGGTAGGCGTACTTTTCCCCTAGTCCGTTCTAGTTATTCGTTTCGAGCATCAGAACTGCGAAAACATTGAGTTTCTCAAGCGTTTCTTACCTCCAAACTGCCATATCTCGCGAACGGATTGACCAATCCGCAAAATTTCTGTTGCATCTGAAAGTAGAAACTCGCCCGATTACAACGGTATGCGTACTTTTCCCCTAGGCCGTTCTGGTTATTCGTTTCGAGCATCAGAACTGTGATAATTTTGAGTTTCTCAACCGTTTCTTACCTCCAAACTGCCATATCTAGCGAACGGATCGACCAATACGCAAAATTTCTGTGGCAACTGAAAGTAGAAAGTCGCCCGATTACAACGGTATGCGTACTTTTCCCCTAGTCCGTTCTAGTTATTCGTTTCGAGCATCAGAACTGCGAAAATTTTGAGTTTCTCAAGCGTTTCTTACCTCCGAACTGCCATATCTCGCGAACGGATTTTCCAATCCGCAAAATTTCTGTTGCATCTGAAAGTAGAAACTCGCCCGATTACAACCGTATGCGTACTTTTCCCCTAGGCCGTTCTAGTTATTCCTTTCGAGCATCAGAACTGCGAAAATGTTGAGTTTCTCAAGCGTTTCTTACATATAAACTGCCATATCTCGCGAACGGATTGACCAATCCGCAAAATTTCTGTTGCATCTGAAAGTAGAAACTCGCCCGATTACAACGGTGTGCGTACTTTTCCCCCAGGCCGTTCTGGTTATTCGTTTCGAGCACCAGAACTGTGGAAATTTTGAGTTTCTCAACCGTTTCTTACCTCCAAACTGCCATATCTCGCGAACGGATTGACCAATCCGCAAAAATTCTGTTGCATCTGAAAGTAGAAAGTCGCCCGATTACAACGGTATGCGTATTTTTCCCCTAGACCGTTCTAGTTATGCTTGTCGAGCATCAGAACTGCGAAAATTTTGAGTTTCTCAAGCGTTTCTTACCTCCAAACTGCCATATCTCGCGAACGGATTGACCAATCCGCAAAATTTCTGTTGCATCTGAAAGTAGAAACTCGCCCGATTACAACGGTATGCGTACTTTTCCCCTAGGCCGCTCTATTTATTCGTTTCGAGCATCAGAGCTGCGAAAATTTTGTGTTTCTCAAGTGTTTCATACTTCCAAACTGCCATATCTCGCGAACGGATTGACCAATCCGCAAAATTTCTGTTGCATCTGAAAGTAGAAAGTCGCCCGATTACAACGGTATGCGTACTTTTCCCCTAGGCCGTTCTAGTTATTCGTTTCGAGCATCAGAACTGCGAAAATTTTGAGTTTCTCAAGCGTTTCTTACCTCCAAACTGCCATATCTCGCGAACGGATTGACTCATCCGCAAAATTTCTGTTGCATCTGAAAGTAGAAACTCGCGCGATTACAACGGTATGCGTACTTTTCCCCGAGGCCGTTGCAGTTATTCGTTTCGAGCATGAGAACTGCGAAAATTTTGGGTTTCTCAAGCGTTGCTTACATCCAAACTGCCATATCTCGCGAACGGATTGACCAATCCGCAAAATTTCTGTTGCATCTGAAAGTAGAAACTCGCCCGATTACAACGGTATGCGTACTTTTCCCCTAGGCCGTTCTATTTATTCGTTTCGAGCATCAGAACTGCGAAAATTTTGAGTTTCTCAAGCGTTTCTTACCTCCAAACTGCCATATCTCGCGAACGGATTGACCAATCCGCAAAATTTCTGTTGCATCTGAAAGTAGAAAGTCGCCCGATTACAACGGTATGCGTACTTTTCCCCTAGGCCGTTCTAGTTATTCGTTTCGAGCATCAGAACTGCGAAAATTTTGAGTTTCTCAAGCGTTTCTTACCTCCAAACTGCCATATCTCGCGAACGGATTGACCAATCCGCAAAATTTCTGTTGCATCTGAAAGTAGAAACTCGCCCGATTACAACGGTATGCGTACTTTTCCCCTAGGCCGCTCTATTTATTCGTTTCGAGCATCAGAGCTGCGAAAATTTTGTGTTTCTCAAGTGTTTCATACTTCCAAACTGCCATATCTCGCGAACGGATTGACCAATCCGCAAAATTTCTGTTGCATCTGAAAGTAGAAAGTCGCCCGATTACAACGGTATGCGTACTTTTCCCCTAGGCCGTTCTAGTTATTCGTTTCGAGCATCAGAACTGCGAAAATTTTGAGTTTCTCAAGCGTTTCTTACTTCCAAACTGCCATATCTCGCGAACGGATTGACCAATCCGCAAAATTTCTGTTGCTCTGAAAGTAGAAACTCGCCCGATTACAACGGTATGCGTACTTTTCCCCTAGGCCGCTCTATTTATTCGTTTCGAGCATCAGAACTGCGAAAATTTTGTGCTTCTCAAGTATTTCATACATCCCAACTGCCATATCTCGCGAACGGATTGACCAATCCGCAAAATTTCTGTTGCATCTGAAAGTAGAAAGTCGCCCGATTACAACGGTATGCGTACTTTTCCCCTAGGCCGTTCTATTTATTCGTTTCGAGCATCAGAACTGCGAAAATTTTGAGTTTCTCAAGCGTTTCTTACCTCCAAACTGCCATATCTCGCGAACGGATTGACCAATCCGCAAAATTTCTGTTGCATCTGAAAGTAGAAACTCGCCCGATTACAACGGAATGCGTACTTTTCCCCTAGGCCGTTCTAGTTATTCGTTTCTAGCATTAGAACTGCGAAAATGTTGAGTTTCTCAAGCGTTTCTTACCTACAAACTGCCATATCTCGCGAAAGGATTGACCAATCCGCAAAATTTCTGTTGCATCTGAAAGTAGAAACTTGCCCGATTACAACGGTATGCGTACTTTTCCCCTAGGCCGTTCTAGTTATTCGTTTCGAGCATCAGAACTGCGAAAATTTTGTGTTTCTCAAGTGTTTCATACTTCCAAACTGCCATATCTCGCGAACGGATTGACCAATCCGCAAAATTTCTGTTGCATCTGAAAGTAGAAACTCGCCCGATTACAACGGTATGCGTACTTTTCCCCTAGGCCGTTCTAGTTATTCGTTTCGAGCATCAGAACTGCGAAAATTTTGAGTTTCTCAAGCGTTTCTTACTTCCAAACTGCCATATCTCGCGAACGGATTGACCAATCCGCAAAATTTCTGTTGCTCTGAAAGTAGAAACTCGCCCGATTACAACGGTATGCGTACTTTTCCCCTAGGCCGCTCTATTTATTCGTTTCGAGCATCAGAACTGCGAAAATTTTGTGCTTCTCAAGTATTTCATACTTCCCAACTGCCATATCTCGCGAACGGATTGACCAATCCGCAAAATTTCTGTTGCATCTGAAAGTAGAAACTCGCCCGATTACAACGGTATGCGTACTTTTCCCCTAGGCCGTTCTAGTTATTCGTTTCGAGCTTCAGAACTGCGAAAATTTTGAGTTTCTCAAGCGTTTCTTAACTCCAAACTGCCATATCTCGCGAACGGATTGACCAATCCGCAAAATTTCTGTTGCATCTGAAAGTAGAAACTCGCCCGATTACAGCGGTATGCGTACTTTTCCCCTAGTCCGTTCTAGTTATTCGTTTCGAGCATTAGAACTGCGAAAATGTTGAGTTTCTCAAGCGTTTCTTACCTACAAACTGCCATATCTCGCGAACGGATTGACCAATCCGCAAAATTTCTGTTGCATCTGAAAGTAGAAACTTGCCCGATTACAACGGTATGCGTACTTTTCCCCTAGGCCGTTCTAGTTATTCGTTTGGAGCATCAGAACTGCGAAAATTTTGTGTTTCTCAAGTGTTTCATACTTCCAAACTGCCATATCTCGCGAACGGATTGACCAATCCGCAAAATTTCTGTTGCATCTGAAAGTAGAAACTCGCCCGATTACAAAGGTATGCGTACTTTTCCCCTAGGCCGTTCTAGTTATTCGTTTCGAGCATCAGAACTGCGAAAATTTTGAGTTTCTCAAGCGTTTCTTACTTTCAAACTGCCATATCTCGCGAACGGATTGACCAATCCGCAAAATTTCTGTTGCTCTGAAAGTAGAAACTCGCCCGATTACAACGGTATGCGTACTTTTCCCCTAGGCCGCTCTATTTATTCGTTTCGAGCATCAGAACTGCGAAAATTTTGTGCTTCTCAAGTATTTCATACTTCCCAACTGCCATATCTCGCGAACGGATTGACCAATCCGCAAAATTTCTGTTGCATCTGAAAGTAGAAAGTCGCCCAATTACAACGGTATGCGTACTTTTCCCCTAGGCCGTTCTAGTTATTCGTTTCGAGCATCAGAACTGCGAAAACTTAGAGTTTCTCAAGCGTTTCTTACCTCCAAACTGCCATATCTCGCGAACGGATTGACCAATCCGCAAAATTTCTGTTGCATCTGAAAGTAGAAACTCGCCCGATTACAACGGTATGCGTACTTTTCCCCTAGGCCGTTCTATTTATTCGTTTCGAGCATCAGAACTGCGAAAATTTTGAGTTTCTCAAGCGTTTCTTACCTCCAAACTGCCATATCTCGCGAACGGATTGACCAATCCGCAAAATTTCTGTTGCATCTGAAAGTAGAAACTCGCCCGATTACAACGGATTGCGTACTTTTCCCCTAGGCCGTTCTAGTTATTCGTTTCGAGCATTAGAACTGCGAAAATGTTGAGTTTCTCAAGCGTTTCTTACCTACAAACTGCCATATCTCGCGAACGGATTGACCAATCCGCAAAATTTCTGTTGCATCTGAAAGTAGAAACTTGCCCGATTACAACGGTATGCTTACTTTTCCCCTAGGCCGTTCTAGTTATTCGTTTCGAGCATCAGAACTGCGAAAATTTTGTGTTTCTCAAGTGTTTCATACTTCCAAACTGCCATATCTCGCGAACGGATTGACCAATCCGCAAAATTTCTGTTGCATCTGAAAGTAGAAACTCGCCCGATTACAACGGTATGCGTACTTTTCCCCTAGGCCGTTCTAGTTATTCGTTTCGAGCATCAGAACTGCGAAAATTTTGTGCTTCTCAAGTATTTCATACTTCCCAACTGCCATATCTCGCGAACGGATTGACCAATCCGCAAAATTTCTGTTGCATCTGAAAGTAGAAACTCGCCCGATTACAACGGTATGCGTACTTTTCCCCTAGGCCGTTCTAGTTATTCGTTTCGAGCTTCAGAACTGCGAAAATTTTGAGTTTCTCAAGCGTTTCTTACCTCCAAACTGCCATATCTCGCGAACGGATTGACCAATCCGCAAAATTTCTGTTGCATCTGAAAGTAGAAACTCGCCCGATTAAAGCGGTATGCGTACTTTTCCCCTAGTCCGTTCTAGTTATTCGTTTCGAGCATTAGAACTGCGAAAATGTTGAGTTTCTCAAGCGTTTCTTACCTACAAACTGCCATATCTCGCGAACGGATTGACCAATCCGCAAAATTTCTGTTGCATCTGAAAGTAGAAACTTGCCCGATTACAACGGTATGCGTACTTTTCCCCTAGGCCGTTCTAGTTATTCGTTTCGAGCATCAGAACTGCGAAAATTTTGTGTTTCTCAAGTGTTTCATACTTCCAAACTGCCATATCTCGCGAACGGATTGACCAATCCGCAAAATTTCTGTTGCATCTGAAAGTAGAAACTCGCCCGATTACAACGGTATGCGTACTTTTCCCCTAGGCCGTTCTAGTTATTCGTTTCGAGCATCAGAACTGCGAAAATTTTGAGTTTCTCAAGCGTTTCTTACCTCCAAACTGCCATATCTCGCGAACGGATTGACCAATCCGCAAAATTTCTGTTGCATCTGAAAGTAGAAACTCGCCCGATTACAACGGTATGCGTACTTTTCCCCTAGGCCGCTCTATTTATTCGTTTCGAGCATCAGAACTGCGAAAATTTTGTGTTTCTCAAGTGTTTCATACTTCCAAACTGCCATATCTCGCGAACGGATTGACCAATCCGCAAAATTTCCGTTGCATCTGAAAGTAGAAAGTCGCCCGATTACAACGGTATGCGTACTTTTACCCTAGGCCGTTCTAGTTATTCGTTTCGAGCATCAGAACTGCGAAAATTTTGAGTTTCTCAAGCGTTTCTTACCTCCAAACTGCCATATCTCGCGAACGGATTGACTGCTCCGCAAAATTTCTGTTGCATCTGAAAGTAGAAACTCGCCCGATTACAACGGTATGCGTACTTTTCCCCTAGGCCCTTCTAGTTATTCGTTTCGAGCATCAGAACTGCGAAAATTTTGTGTTTCTCAAGTGTTTCATACTTCCAAACTGCCATATCTCGCGAACGGATTGACCAATCCGCAAAATTTCCGTTGCATCTGAAAGTAGAAAGTCGCCCGATTACAACGGTATGCGTACTTTTACCCTAGGCCGTTCTAGTTATTCGTTTCGAGCATCAGAACTGCGAAAATTTTGAGTTTCTCAAGCGTTTCTTACCTCCAAACTGCCATATCTCGCGAACGGATTGACTGCTCCGCAAAATTTCTGTTGCATCTGAAAGTAGAAACTCGCCCGATTACAACGGTATGCGTACTTTTCCCCTAGGCCCTTCTAGTTATTCGTTTCGAGCATCAGAACTGCGAAAATTTTGAGTTTCTCAAGCGTTTCTTACCTCCAAACTGCCATATCTCGCGAACGGATTGACCAATCCGCAAAATTTCTGTTGCATCTGAAAGTAGAAACTCGCCCGATTACAACGGTATGCGTACTTTTCCCCGAGGCCGTTGCAGTTATTCGTTTCGAGCATGAGAACTGCGAAAATTTTGGGTTTCTCAAGCGTTGCTTACATCCAAACTGCCATATCTCGCGAACGGATTGACCAATCCGCAAAATTTCTGTTGCATCTGAAAGTAGAAGGTCGCCCGATTACAACGGTATGCGTACTTTTCCCCTAGACCGTTCTAGTTATGCTTGTCGAGCATCAGAACTGCGAAAATTTTGAGTTTCTCAAGCGTTTCTTACCTCCAAACTGCCATATCTCGCGAACGGATTGACTAATCCGCAAAATTTCTGTTGCATCTGAAAGTAGAAACTCGCCCGATTACAACGGTATGCGTACTTTTTCCCTAGGCCGTTCTAGTTATTCGTTTCGAGCATCAGAACTGCGAAAATTTTGAGCTTCTCAAGCGTTTCTTACGTCCAAACTGCCATATCTCGCGAACGGATTGACTAATCCGCAAAATTTCTGTTGCATCTGAAAGTAGAAACTCGCCCGATTACAACGGTATGCGTACTTTTCCCCTAGGCCGTTCTAGTTATTCGTTTCGAGCATTAGAACTGCGAAAATTTTGAGATGCTCAAGCGTTTCTTACCTCCAAACTGCCATATCTCGCGAACGGATTGACCAATCCGCAAAATTTCTGTTGCATCTGAAAGTAGAAACTCGCCCGACTACAACGGTATGCGTACTTTTCCCTAGTCCGTTCTAGTTATTCGTTTCGAGCATCAGAACTGCGAAAATTTTGAGTTTCTCAAGCGTTTCTTACCTCCAAACTGCCATATCTCGCGAACGGATTGACCAATCCGCAAAATTTCTGTTGCATCTGAAAGTAGAAACTCGCCCGATTACAACGGAATGCGTACTTTTCCCCTAGGCCGTTCTAGTTATTCGTTTCGAGCATCAGAACTGCGAAAATGTTGAGTTTCTCAAGCGTTTCTTACCTCCAAACTGCCATATCTCGCGAACGGATTGACCAATCCGCAAAATTTCTGTTGCATCTGAAAGTAGAAACTCGCCCGATTACAACGGTATGCGTACTTCTCCCCTAGACCGTTCTAGTTATGCTTGTCGAGCATCAGAACTGCGAAAATTTTGAGTTTCTCAAGCGTTTCTTACCTCCAAACTGCCATATCTCGCGAACGGATTGACCAATCCGCAAAATTTCTGTTGCATCTGAAAGTAGAAACTCGCCCGATTACAACGGTATGCGTACTTTTCCCCTAGGCCGTTGTAGTTATTCGTTTCGAGCATGAGAACTGCGAAAATTTTGGGTTTCTCAAGCGTTGCTTACCTCCAAACTGCCATATCTCGCGAACGGATTGACCAATCCGCAAAATTTCTGTTGCATCTGAAAGTAGAAAGTCGCCCGATTACAACGGTGTGCGTACTTTTCCCCTAGACCGTTCTAGTTATGCTTGTCGAGCATCAGAACTGCGAAAATTTTGAGTTTCTCAAGTGTTTCTTACCTCCAAACTGCCATATCTCGCGAACGGATTGACTAATCCGCAAAATTTCTGTTGCATCTGAAAGTAGAAGGTCGCCCGATTACAACGGTATGCGTACTTTTCCCCTAGGCCGTTCTAGTTATTCGTTTCGAGCATCACAACTGCGAAAATTTTGTGTTTCTCAAGTGTTTCATACTTCCAAACAGCCATATCTCGCGAACGGATTGACCAATCCGCAAAATTTCTGTTGCATCTGAAAGTAGAAACTCGCCCGATTACAACGGTATGCGTACTTTTCCCCTAGTCCGTTCTAGTTATTCGTTTCGAGCATGAGAACTGCGAAAATTTTGGGTTTCTCAAGCGTTTCTTACCTCCAAACTGCCATATCTCGCGAACGGATTGACTAATCCGCAAATTTCTGTTGCATCTGAAAGTAGAAACTCGCTCGATTACAATGGTATGCGTACTTTCCCCTAGGCCGCTCTAGTTAATCGTTTCGGGCATCAGAACTGCGAAAATTTTGAGTTTCTCAAGCGTTTCTTACCTCCAAACTGCCATATCTCGCGAACGGATTGACCAATCCGCAAAATTTCTGTTGCATCTGAAAGTAGAAACTCGCCCGATTACAACGGTATGCGTACTTTTCCCCTAGGCCGTTCTAGTTATTCGTTTCGAGCATCAGAACTGCGAAAATGTTGAGTTTCTCAAGCGTTTCTTACCTACAAACTGCCATATCTCGCGAACGGATTGACCAATCCGCAAAATTTCTGTTGCATCTGAAAGTAGAAACTCGCCCGATTACAACGGTATGCGTACTTTTCCCCTAGACTGTTCTAGTTATGCTTGTCGAGCATCAGAACTGCGAAAATTTTGAGTTACTCAAGCGTTTCTTACTTCCAAACTGCCATATCTCGCGAACGGATTGACCAATCCGCAAAATTTCTGTTGCATCTGAAAGTAGAAACTCGCCCGATTACAACGGTATGCGTACTTTTCCCCTAGGCCGTTGTAGTTATTCGTTTCGAGCATCAGATCTGCGAAAATTTTGAGTTTCTCAAGCGTTTCTTACCTCCAAACTGCCATATCTCGCGAACGGATTGACTAATCCGCAAAATTTCTGTTGCATCTGAAAGTAGAAACTCGCCCGATTACAACGGTATGCGTACTTTTCCCCTAGGCCGTTCTAGTTATTCGTTTCGAGCGTCAGAACTGCGAAAATTTTGAGTTTCTCAAGCGTTTCTTACCTCCAAACTGCCATATCTCGCGAACGGATTGACCAATCCGCAAAATTTCTGTTGCGTTTGAAAGTAGAAACTCGCCCGATTACAACGGTATGCGTACTTTTCCCCTAGGCCGTTGTAGTTATTCGTTTCGAGCATGAGAACTGCGAAAATTTTGGGTTTCTCAAGCGTTGCTTACCTCCAAACTGCCATATCTCGCGAACGGATTGACTAATCCGCAAAATTTCTGTTGCATCTGAAAGTAGAAACTCGCCCGATTACAACGGCATGCGTACTTTTCCCCTAGGCCGTTCTAGTTATTCGTTTCGAGCGTCAGAACTGCGAAAATTTTGAGTTTCTCAAGCGTTTCTTACCTCCAAACTGCCATATCTCGCGAACGGATTGACCAATCCGCAAAATTTCTGTTGCATCTGAAAGTAGCAACTCGCCCGATTACAGCGGTATGCGTACTTTTCCCCTAGTCCGTTCTAGTTATTCGTTTCGAGCATCAGAACTGCGAAAATTTTGAGTTTCTCAAGCGTTTCTTACCTCCAAACTGCCATATCTCGCGAACGGATTGACTAATCCGCAAAATTTCTGTTGCATCTGAAAGTAGAAACTCGCCCGATTACAACGGTATGCTTACTTTTCCCCTAGGCCGTTCTAGTTATTCGTTTCGAGCATCAGAACTGCGAAAATTTTGAGTTTCTCAAGCGTTTCTTACCTCCAAACTGCCATATCTCGCGAACGGATTGACTAATCCGCAAAATTTCTGTTGCATCTGAAAGTAGAAACTCTCCCGATTACAACGGTATGCGTACTTTTCCCCTAGGCCGTTCTAGTTATTCGTTTCGAGCGTCAGAACTGCGAAAATTTTGAGTTTCTCAAGCGTTTCTTACCTCCAAACTGCCATATCTCGCGAACGGATTGACCAATCCGCAAAATTTCTGTTGCATCTGAAAGTAGCAACTCGCCCGATTACAGCGGTATGCGTACTTTTCCCCTAGTCCGTTCTAGTTATTCGTTTCGAGCATCAGAACTGCGAAAATTTTGAGTTTCTCAAGCGTTTCTTACCTCCAAACTGCCATATCTCGCGAACGGATTGACTAATCCGCAAAATTTCTGTTGCATCTGAAAGTGGAAACTCGCCCGATTACAACGGTATGCGTACTTTTCCCCTAGGCCGTTCTAGTTATTCGTTTCGAGCATCAGAACTGCGAAAATTTTGAGTTTCTCAAGCGTTTCTTACCTCCAAACTGCCATATCTCGCGAACGGATTGACCAATCCGCAAAATTTCTGTTGCATCTGAAAGTAGAAACTCGCCCGATTACAACGGTATGCGTACTTTTCCCCTAGACCGTTCTAGTTATGCTTGTCGAGCATCAGAACTGCGAAAATTTTGAGTTTCTAAAGCGTTTCTTACTTCCAAACTGCCATATCTCGCGAACGGATTGACCAATCCGCAAAATTTCTGTTGCGTTTGAAAGTAGAAACTCGCCCGATTACAACGGTATGCGTACTTTTCCCCTAGGCCGTTGTAGTTATTCGTTTCGAGCATGAGAACTGCGAAAATTTTGGGTTTCTCAAGCGTTGCTTACCTCCAAACTGCCATATCTCGCGAACGGATTGACCAATCCGCAAAATTTCTGTTGCATCTGAAAGTAGAAACTCGCCCGATTACAACGGTATGCGTACTTTTCCCCTAGGCCGTTGTAGTTATTCGTTTCGAGCATGAGAACTGCGAAAATTTTGGGTTTCTCAAGCGTTGCTTACCTCCAAACTGCCATATCTCGCGAACGGATTGACCAATCCGCAAAATTTCTGTTGCATCTGAAAGCAGAAACTCGCCCGATTACAACGGTATGCGTACTTTTCCCCTAGGCCGTTCTGGTTATTCGTTTCGAGCAACAGAACTGTGATTCTTTTGAGTTTCTCAACCGTTTCTTACATCCAAACTGCCATATCTCGCGAACGGATTGACCAATCCTCAAAATTTCTGTTGCATTTGAAAGTAGAAACTCGCCCGATTACAGCGGTATGCGTACTTTTCCCCTAGTCCGTTCTAGTTATTCGTTTCGAGCATCAGAACTGCGAAAATTTTGAGTTTCTCAAGCGTTTCTTACCTCCAAACTGCCATATCTCGCGAACGGATTGACTAATCCGCAAAATTTCTGTTGCATCTGAAAGTAGAAACTCGCCCGATTACAACGGTATGCGTACTTTTCCCCTAGGCCGTTCTAGTTATTCGTTTCGAGCATCAGAACTGCGAAAATTTTGAGTTTCTCAAGCGTTTCTTACCTCCAAACTGCCATATCTCGCGAACGGATTGACCAATCCGCAAAATTTCTGTTGCATCTGAAAGTAGCAACTCGCCCGATTACAGCGGTATGCGTACTTTTCCCCTAGTCCGTTCTAGTTATTCGTTTCGAGCATCAGAACTGCGAAAATTTTGAGTTTCTCAAGCGTTTCTTACCTCCAAACTGCCATATCTCGCGAACGGATTGACTAATCCGCAAAATTTCTGTTGCATCTGAAAGTGGAAACTCGCCCGATTACAACGGTATGCGTACTTTTCCCCTAGGCCGTTCTAGTTATTCGTTTCGAGCATCAGAACTGCGAAAATTTTGAGTTTCTCAAGCGTTTCTTACCTCCAAACTGCCATATCTCGCGAACGGATTGACCAATCCGCAAAATTTCTGTTGCATCTGAAAGTAGAAACTCGCCCGATTACAACGGTATGCGTACTTTTCCCCTAGACCGTTCTAGTTATGCTTGTCGAGCATCAGAACTGCGAAAATTTTGAGTTTCTAAAGCGTTTCTTACTTCCAAACTGCCATATCTCGCGAACGGATTGACCAATCCGCAAAATTTCTGTTGCGTTTGAAAGTAGAAACTCGCCCGATTACAACGGTATGCGTACTTTTCCCCTAGGCCGTTGTAGTTATTCGTTTCGAGCATGAGAACTGCGAAAATTTTGGGTTTCTCAAGCGTTGCTTACCTCCAAACTGCCATATCTCGCGAACGGATTGACCAATCCGCAAAATTTCTGTTGCATCTGAAAGTAGAAACTCGCCCGATTACAACGGTATGCGTACTTTTCCCCTAGGCCGTTGTAGTTATTCGTTTCGAGCATGAGAACTGCGAAAATTTTGGGTTTCTCAAGCGTTGCTTACCTCCAAACTGCCATATCTCGCGAACGGATTGACCAATCCGCAAAATTTCTGTTGCATCTGAAAGCAGAAACTCGCCCGATTACAACGGTATGCGTACTTTTCCCCTAGGCCGTTCTGGTTATTCGTTTCGAGCAACAGAACTGTGATTCTTTTGAGTTTCTCAACCGTTTCTTACATCCAAACTGCCATATCTCGCGAACGGATTGACCAATCCGCAAAATTTCTGTTGCATCTGAAAGTAGAAAGTCGCCCGATTACAACGGTATGCGTACTTTTCCCCTAGACCGTTCTAGTTATGCTTGTCGAGCATCAGAACTGCGAAAATTTTGAGTTTCTCAAGCGTTTCTTACCTCCAAACTGCCATATCTCGCGAACGGATTGACTAATCCGCAAAATTTCTGTTGCATCTGAAAGTAGAAACTCGCCCGATTACAACGGTATGCGTACTTTTCCCCTAGGCCGTTCTAGTTATTCGTTTCGAGCGTCAGAACTGCGAAAATTTTGAGTTTCTCAAGCGTTTCTTACCTCCAAACTGCCATATCTCGCGAACGGATTGACCAATCCGCAAAATTTCTGTTGCATCTGAAAGTAGAAACTCGCCCGATTACAGCGGTATGCGTACTTTTCCCCTAGTCCGTTCTAGTTATTCGTTTCGAGCATCAGAACTGCGAAAATTTTGAGTTTCTCAAGCGTTTCTTACCTCCAAACTGCCATATCTCGCGAACGGATTGACTAATCCGCAAAATTTCTGTTGCATCTGAAAGTAGAAACTCGCCCGATTACAACGGTATGCGTACTTTTCCCCTAGGCCGTTCTAGTTATTCGTTTCGAGCATCAGAACTGCGAAAATTTTGAGTTTCTCAAGCGTTTCTTACCTCCAAACTGCCATATCTCGCGAACGGATTGACTAATCCGCAAAATTTCTGTTGCATCTGAAAGTAGAAACTCGCCCGATTACAACGGTATGCGTACTTTTCCCCTAGGCCGTTCTAGTTATTCGTTTCGAGCGTCAGAACTGCGAAAATTTTGGGTTTCTCAAGCGTTGCTTACCTCCAAACTGCCATATCTCGCGAACGGATTGACCAATCCGCAAAATTTCTGTTGCATCTGAAAGTAGAAACTCGCCCGATTACAACGGTATGCGTACTTTTCCCCTAGGCCGTTGTAGTTATTCGTTTCGAGCATGAGAACTGCGAAAATTTTGGGTTTCTCAAGCGTTGCTTACCTCCAAACTGCCATATCTCGCGAACGGATTGACCAATCCGCAAAATTTCTGTTGCATCTGAAAGCAGAAACTCGCCCGATTACAACGGTATGCGTACTTTTCCCCTAGGCCGTTCTGGTTATTCGTTTCGAGCAACAGAACTGTGATTCTTTTGAGTTTCTCAACCGTTTCTTACATCCAAACTGCCATATCTCGCGAACGGATTGACCAATCCGCAAAATTTCTGTTGCATCTGAAAGTAGAAAGTCGCCCGATTACAACGGTATGCGTACTTTTCCCCTAGACCGTTCTAGTTATGCTTGTCGAGCATCAGAACTGCGAAAATTTTGAGTTTCTCAAGCGTTTCTTACCTCCAAACTGCCATATCTCGCGAACGGATTGACTAATCCGCAAAATTTCTGTTGCATCTGAAAGTAGAAACTCGCCCGATTACAACGGTATGCGTACTTTTCCCCTAGGCCGTTCTAGTTATTCGTTTCGAGCGTCAGAACTGCGAAAATTTTGAGTTTCTCAAGCGTTTCTTACCTCCAAACTGCCATATCTCGCGAACGGATTGACCAATCCGCAAAATTTCTGTTGCATCTGAAAGTAGAAACTCGCCCGATTACAGCGGTATGCGTACTTTTCCCCTAGTCCGTTCTAGTTATTCGTTTCGAGCATCAGAACTGCGAAAATTTTGAGTTTCTCAAGCGTTTCTTACCTCCAAACTGCCATATCTCGCGAACGGATTGACTAATCCGCAAAATTTCTGTTGCATCTGAAAGTAGAAACTCGCCCGATTACAACGGTATGCGTACTTTTCCCCTAGGCCGTTCTAGTTATTCGTTTCGAGCATCAGAACTGCGAAAATTTTGAGTTTCTCAAGCGTTTCTTACCTCCAAACTGCCATATCTCGCGAACGGATTGACTAATCCGCAAAATTTCTGTTGCATCTGAAAGTAGAAACTCGCCCGATTACAACGGTATGCGTACTTTTCCCCTAGGCCGTTCTAGTTATTCGTTTCGAGCGTCAGAACTGCGAAAATTTTGAGTTTCTCAGGCGTTTCTTACCTCCAAACTGCCATATCTCGCGAACGGATTGACCAATCCGCAAAATTTCTGTTGCATCTGAAAGTAGAAACTCGCCCGATTACAGCGGTATGCGTACTTTTCCCCTAGTCCGTTCTAGTTATTCGTTTCGAGCATCAGAACTGCGAAAATTTTGAGTTTCTCAAGCGTTTCTTACCTCCAAACTGCCATATCTCGCGAACGGATTGACTAATCCGCAAAATTTCTGTTGCATCTGAAAGTAGAAACTCGCCCGATTACAGCGGTATGCGTACTTTTCCCCTAGGCCGTTCTAGTTATTCGTTTCGAGCATCAGAACTGCGAAAATTTTGAGTTTCTCAAGCGTTTCTTACCTCCAAACTGCCATATCTCGCGAACGGATTGACTAATCCGCAAATTTCTGTTGCATCTGAAAGTAGAAACTCGCTCGATTACAATGGTATGCGTACTTTCCCCTAGGCCGTTCTAGTTAATCGTTTCGGGCATCAGAACTGCGAAAATTTTGAGTTTCTCAAGCGTTTCTTACCTCCAAACTGCCATATCTCGCGAATGGATTGACTAATCCGCAAAATTTCTGTTGCATCTGAAAGTAGAAACTCTCTCGATTACAATGGTATGCGTACTTTCCCCTAGGCCGTTCTAGTTAATCGTTTCGGGCATCAGAACTGCGAAAATTTTGAGTTTCTCAAGCGTTTCTTACCTCCAAACTGCCATATCTCGCGAACGGATTGACCAATCCGCAAAATTTCTGTTGCATCTGAAAGTAGAAACTCGCCCGATTACAAAGGTATGCGTACTTTTCCCCTAGTCCGTTCTAGTTATTCGTTTCGAGCATCAGAACTGCGAAAATTTTGAGTTTCTCAAGCGTTTCTTACCTCCAAACTGCCATATCTCGCGAACGGATTGACTAATCCGCAAAATTTCTATTGCATCTGAAAGTAGAAACTCGCCCGATTACAACGGTATGCGTACTTTCCCCTAGGCCGTTCTAGTTAATCGTTTCGAGCATCAGAACTGCGAAAATTTTGAGTTTCTCAAGCGTTTCTTACCTCCAAACTGCCATATCTCGCGAACGGATTGACCAATCCGCAAAATTTCTGTTGCATCTGAAAGGAGAAACTCGCCCGATTACAAAGGTAGGCGTACTTTTCCCCTAGTCTGTTCTAGTTATTCGTTTCGAGCATCAGAACTGCGAAAACATTGAGTTTCTCAAGCGTTTCTTACCTCTAAACTGCCATATCTCGCGAACGGATTGACCAATCCGCAAAATTTCTGTTGCATCTGAAAGTAGAAACTCGCCCGATTACAACGGTATGCGTACTTTTCCCCTAGGCCGTTGTAGTTATTCGTTTCGAGCATGAGAACTGCGAAAATTTTGGGTTTCTCAAGCGTTGCTTACCTCCAAACTGCCATATCTCGCGAACGGATTGACCAATCCGCAAAATTTCTGTTGCATCTGAAAGTAGAAACTCGCCCGATTACAACGGTATGCGTACTTTTCCCCTAGGCCGTTCTGGTTATTCGTTTCGAGCATCAGAACTGTGATAATTTTGAGTTTCTCAACCGTTTCTTACCTCCAAACTGCCATATCTCGCGAACGGATCGACCAATACGCAAAATTTCTGTTGCAACTGAAAGTAGAAAGTCGCCCGATTACAACGGTATGCGTACTTTTCCCCTAGACCGTTCTAGTTATGCTTGTCGAGCATCAGAACTGCGAAAATTTTGAGTTTCTCAAGCGTTTCTTACCTCCAAACTGCCATATCTCGCGAACGGATTGACTAATCCGCAAAATTTCTGTTGCATCTGAAAGTAGAAACTCGCCCGATTACAACGGTATGCGTACTTTTCCCCTAGGCCGTTCTAGTTATTCGTTTCGAGCGTCAGAACTGCGAAAATTTTGTGTTTCTCAAGCGTTTCTTACCTCCAAACTGCCATATCTCGCGAACGGATTGACCAATCCGCAAAATTTCTGTTGCATCTGAAAGTAGAAACTCGCCCGATTACAGCGGTATGCGTACTTTTCCCCTAGTCCGTTCTAGTTATTCGTTTCGAGCATCAGAACTGCGAAAATTTTGAGTTTCTCAAGCGTTTCTTACCTCCAAACTGCCATATCTCGCGAACGGATTGACTAATCCGCAAAATTTCTGTTGCATCTGAAAGTAGAAAGTCGCCCGATTACAACGGTATGCGTACTTTTCCCCTAGTCCGTTCTAGTTATTCGTTTCGAGCATCAGAACTGCGAAAATTTTGAGTTTCTCAAGCGTTTCTTTCCTCCAAACTGCCATATCTCGCGAACGGATTGACCAATCCGCAAAATTTCTGTTGCATCTGAAAGTAGAAACTCGCCCGATTACAACGGTGTGCGTACTTTTCCCCCAGGCCGTTCTGGTTATTCGTTTCGAGCAACAGAACTGTGATCCTTTTGAGTTTCTCAACCGTTTCTTACATCCAAACTGCCATATCTCGCGAACGGATTGACCAATCCGCAAAATTTCTGTTGCATCTGAAAGTAGAAAGTCGCCCGATTACAACGGTATGCGTACTTTTCCCCTAGACCGTTCTAGTTATGCTTGTCGAGCATCAGAACTGCGAAAATTTTGTGTTTCTCAAGCGTTTCTTACCTCCAAACTGCCATATCTCGCGAACGGATTGACTAATCCGCAAAATTTCTGTTGCATCTGAAAGTAGAAACTCGCCCGAGTACAACGGTATGCGTACTTTTCCCCTAGGCCGTTCTAGTTATTCGTTTCGAGCGTCAGAACTGCGAAAATTTTGTGTTTCTCAAGCGTTTCTTACCTCCAAACTGCCATATCTCGCGAACGGATTGACCAATCCGCAAAATTTCTGTTGCATCTGAAAGTAGAAACTCGCCCGATTACAGCGGTATGCGTACTTTTCCCCTAGTCCGTTCTAGTTATTCGTTTCGAGCATCAGAACTGCGAAAATTTTGAGTTTCTCAAGCGTTTCTTACCTCCAAACTGCCATATCTCGCGAACGGATTGACTAATCCGCAAAATTTCTGTTGCATCTGAAAGTAGAAACTCGCCCGATTACAACGGTATGCGTACTTTTCCCCTAGGCCGTTCTAGTTATTCGTTTCGAGCATCAGAACTGCGAAAATTTTGAGTTTCTCAAGCGTTTCTTACCTCCAAACTGCCATATCTCGCGAACGGATTGACTAATCCGCAAAATTTCTGTTGCATCTGAAAGTAGAAACTCGCCCGATTACAACGGTATGCGTACTTTTCCCCTAGGCCGTTCTAGTTATTCGTTTCGAGCATCAGAACTGCGAAAATTTTGAGTTTCTCAACCGTTTCTTACCTCCAAACTGCCATATCTAGCGAACGGATCGACCAATACGCAAAATTTCTGTTGCAACTGAAAGTAGAAAGTCGCCCGATTACAACGGTATGCGTACTTTTCCCCTAGTCCGTTCTAGTTATTCGTTTCGAGCATCAGAACTGCGAAAATTTTGAGTTTCTCAAGCGTTTCTTACCTCCGAACTGCCATATCTCGCGAACGGATTGACTAATCCGCAAAATTTCTGTTGCATCTGAAAGTAGAAACTCGCCCGATTACAACGGTATGCGTACTTTTCCCCTAGGCCGTTCTAGTTATTCGTTTCGAGCGTCAGAACTGCGAAAATTTTGAGTTTCTCAAGCGTTTCTTACCTCCAAACTGCCATATCTCGCGAACGGATTGACCAATCCGCAAAATTTCTGTTGCATCTGAAAGTAGAAACTCGCCCGATTACAACGGTATGCGTACTTTTCCCCTAGGCCGTTCTAGTTATTCGTTTCGAGCGTCAGAACTGCGAAAATTTTGAGTTTCTCAGGCGTTTCTTACCTCCAAACTGCCATATCTCGCGAACGGATTGACCAATCCGCAAAATTTCTGTTGCATCTGAAAGTAGAAACTCGCCCGATTACAGCGGTATGCGTACTTTTCCCCTAGTCCGTTCTAGTTATTCGTTTCGAGCATCAGAACTGCGAAAATTTTGAGTTTCTCAAGCGTTTCTTACCTCCAAACTGCCATATCTCGCGAACGGATTGACTAATCCGCAAAATTTCTGTTGCATCTGAAAGTAGAAACTCGCCCGATTACAGCGGTATGCGTACTTTTCCCCTAGTCCGTTCTAGTTATTCGTTTCGAGCATCAGAACTGCGAAAATTTTGAGTTTCTCAAGCGTTTCTTACCTCCAAACTGCCATATCTCGCGAACGGATTGACTAATCCGCAAAATTTCTATTGCATCTGAAAGTAGAAACTCGCCCGATTACAACGGTATGCGTACTTTCCCCTAGGCCGTTCTAGTTAATCGTTTCGAGCATCAGAACTGCGAAAATTTTGAGTTTCTCAAGCGTTTCTTACCTCCAAACTGCCATATCTCGCGAACGGATTGACCAATCCGCAAAATTTCTGTTGCATCTGAAAGGAGAAACTCGCCCGATTACAAAGGTAGGCGTACTTTTCCCCTAGTCTGTTCTAGTTATTCGTTTCGAGCATCAGAACTGCGAAAACATTGAGTTTCTCAAGCGTTTCTTACCTCCAAACTGCCATATCTCGCGAACGGATTGACCAATCCGCAAAATTTCTGTTGCATCTGAAAGTAGAAACTCGCCCGATTACAACGGTATGCGTACTTTTCCCCTAGGCCGTTGTAGTTATTCGTTTCGAGCATGAGAACTGCGAAAATTTTGGGTTTCTCAAGCGTTGCTTACCTCCAAACTGCCATATCTCGCGAACGGATTGACCAATCCGCAAAATTTCTGTTGCATCTGAAAGTAGAAACTCGCCCGATTACAACGGTATGCGTACTTTTCCCCTAGGCCGTTGTAGTTATTCGTTTCGATCATGAGAACTGCGAAAATTTTGGGTTTCTCAAGCGTTGCTTACCTCCAAACTGCCATATCTCGCGAACGGATTGACCAATCCGCAAAATTTCTGTTGCAACTGAAAGTAGAAAGTCGCCCGATTACAACGGTATGCGTACTTTTCCCCTAGTCCGTTCTAGTTATTCGTTTCGAGCATCAGAACTGCGAAAATTTTGAGTTTCTCAAGCGTTTCTTTCCTCCAAACTGCCATATCTCGCGAACGGATTGACCAATCCGCAAAATTTCTGTTGCATCTGAAAGTAGAAACTCGCCCGATTACAACGGTGTGCGTACTTTTCCCCCAGGCCGTTCTGGTTATTCGTTTCGAGCAACAGAACTGTGATTCTTTTGAGTTTCTCAACCGTTTCTTACATCCAAACTGCCATATCTCGCGAACGGATTGACCAATCCGCAAAATTTCTGTTGCATCTGAAAGTAGAAAGTCGCCCGATTACAACGGTATGCGTACTTTTCCCCTAGACCGTTCTAGTTATGCTTGTCGAGCATCAGAACTGCGAAAATTTTGAGTTTCTCAAGCGTTTCTTACCTCCAAACTGCCATATCTCGCGAACGGATTGACTAATCCGCAAAATTTCTGTTGCATCTGAAAGTAGAAACTCGCCCGATTACAACGGTATGCGTACTTTTCCCCTAGGCCGTTCTAGTTATTCGTTTCGAGCGTCAGAACTGCGAAAATTTTGTGTTTCTCAAGCGTTTCTTACCTCCAAACTGCCATATCTCGCGAACGGATTGACCAATCCGCAAAATTTCTGTTGCATCTGAAAGTAGAAACTCGCCCGATTACAGCGGTATGCGTACTTTTCCCCTAGTCCGTTCTAGTTATTCGTTTCGAGCATCAGAACTGCGAAAATTTTGAGTTTCTCAAGCGTTTCTTACCTCCAAACTGCCATATCTCGCGAACGGATTGACTAATCCGCAAAATTTCTGTTGCATCTGAAAGTAGAAAGTCGCCCGATTACAACGGTATGCGTACTTTTCCCCTAGTCCGTTCTAGTTATTCGTTTCGAGCATCAGAACTGCGAAAATTTTGAGTTTCTCAAGCGTTTCTTTCCTCCAAACTGCCATATCTCGCGAACGGATTGACCAATCCGCAAAATTTCTGTTGCATCTGAAAGTAGAAACTCGCCCGATTACAGCGGTATGCGTACTTTTCCCCTAGTCCGTTCTAGTTATTCGTTTCGAGCATCAGAACTGCGAAAATTTTGAGTTTCTCAACCGTTTCTTACCTCCAAACTGCCATATCTAGCGAACGGATCGACCAATACGCAAAATTTCTGTTGCAACTGAAAGTAGAAAGTCGCCCGATTACAACGGTATGCGTACTTTTCCCCTAGTCCGTTCTAGTTATTCGTTTCGAGCATCAGAACTGCGAAAATTTTGAGTTTCTCAAGCGTTTCTTACCTCCGAACTGCCATATCTCGCGAACGGATTTTCCAATCCGCAAAATTTCTGTTGCATCTGAAAGTAGAAACTCGCCCGATTACAACCGTATGCGTACTTTTCCCCTAGGCCGTTCTAGTTATTTCTTTCGAGCATCAGAACTGCGAAAATGTTGAGTTTCTCAAGCGTTTCTTACATATAAACTGCCATATCTCGCGAACGGATTGACCAATCCGCAAAATTTCTGTTGCATCTGAAAGTAGAAACTCGCCCGATTACAACGGTGTGCGTACTTTTCCCCCAGGCCGTTCTGGTTATTCGTTTCGAGCACCAGAACTGTGAAAATTTTGAGTTTCTCAACCGTTTCTTACCTCCAAACTGCCATATCTCGCGAACGGATTGACCAATCCGCAAAAATTCTGTTGCATCTGAAAGTAGAAAGTCGCCCGATTACAACGGTATGCGTACTTTTCCCCTAGACCGTTCTAGTTATGCTTGTCGAGCATCAGAACTGCGAAAATTTTGAGTTTCTCAAGCGTTTCTTACCTCCAAACTGCCATATCTCGCGAACGGATTGACCAATCCGCAAAATTTCTGTTGCATCTGAAAGTAGAAACTCGCCCGATTACAACGGAATGCGTACTTTTCCCCTACGCCGTTCTAGTTATTCGTTTCGAGCATCAGAACTGCGAAAATTTTGTGTTTCTCAAGTGTTTCATACTTCCAAACTGCCATATCTCGCGAACGGATTGACCAATCCGCAAAATTTCTGTTGCATCTGAAAGTAGAAAGTCGCCCGATTACAACGGTATGCGTACTTTTCCCCTAGGCCGTTCTAGTTATTCGTTTCGAGCATCAGAACTGCGAAAATTTTGAGTTTCTCAAGCGTTTCTTACCTCCAAACTGCCATATCTCGCGAACGGATTGACTGATCCGCAAAATTTCTGTTGCATCTGAAAGTAGAAACTCGCCCGATTACAACGGTATGCGTACTTTTCCCCTAGGCCGTTCTAGTTATTCGTTTCGAGCATGAGAACAGCGAAAATTTTGAGCTTCTCAAGCGTTTCTTACCTCCAAACTGCCATATCTCGCGAACGGATTGACCAATCCGCAAAATTTCTGTTGCATCTGAAAGTAGAAACTCGCCCGATTACAACGGTATGCGTACTTTTCCCCTAGGCCGTTCTAGTTATTCGTTTCGAGCATCAGAACTGCGAAAATTTTGAGTTTCTCAAGCGTTTCTTACCTCCAAACTGCCATATCTCGCGAACGGATTGACCAATCCGCAAAATTTCTGTTGCTCTGAAAGTAGAAACTCGCCCGATTACAACGGTATGCGTACTTTTCTCCTAGGCCGCTCTATTTATTCGTTTCGAGCATCAGAACTGCGAAAATTTTGTGCTTCTCAAGTGTTTCATACTTCCAAACTGCCATATCTCGCGAACGGATTGACCAATCCGCAAAATTTCTGTTGCATCTGAAAGTAGAAACTCGCCCGATTACAACGGAATGCGTACTTTTCCCCTACGCCGTTCTAGTTATTCGTTTCGAGCATCAGAACTGCGAAAATTTTGAGTTTCTCAAGCGTTTCTTACCTCCAAACTGCCATATCTCGCGAACGGATTGACCAATCCGCAAAATTTCTGTTGCATCTGAAAGTAGAAACTCGCCCGATTACAACGGTATGCGTACTTCTCCCCTAGACCGTTCTAGTTATGCTTGTCGAGCATCAGAACTGCGAAAATTTTGAGTTTCTCAAGCGTTTCTTACCTCCAAACTGCCATATCTCGCGAACGGATTGACCAATCCGCAAAATTTCTGTTGCATCTGAAAGTAGAAACTCGCCCGATTACAACGGTATGCGTACTTTTCCCCTAGGCCGTTGTAGTTATTCGTTTCGAGCATGAGAACTGCGAAAATTTTGGGTTTCTCAAGCGTTGCTTACCTCCAAACTGCCATATCTCGCGAACGGATTGACCAATCCGCAAAATTTCTGTTGCATCTGAAAGTAGAAAGTCGCCCGATTACAACGGTGTGCGTACTTTTCCCCTAGACCGTTCTAGTTATGCTTGTCGAGCATCAGAACTGCGAAAATTTTGAGTTTCTCAAGTGTTTCTTACCTCCAAACTGCCATATCTCGCGAACGGATTGACTAATCCGCAAAATTTCTGTTGCATCTGAAAGTAGAAGGTCGCCCGATTACAACGGTATGCGTACTTTTCCCCTAGGCCGTTCTAGTTATTCGTTTCGAGCATCACAACTGCGAAAATTTTGTGTTTCTCAAGTGTTTCATACTTCCAAACTGCCATATCTCGCGAACGGATTGACCAATCCGCAAAATTTCTGTTGCATCTGAAAGTAGAAACTCGCCCGATTACAACGGTATGCGTACTTTTCCCCTAGTCCGTTCTAGTTATTCGTTTCGAGCATGAGAACTGCGAAAATTTTGGGTTTCTCAAGCGTTTCTTACCTCCAAACTGCCATATCTCGCGAACGGATTGACTAATCCGCAAATTTCTGTTGCATCTGAAAGTAGAAACTCGCTCGATTACAATGGTATGCGTACTTTCCCCTAGGCCGCTCTAGTTAATCGTTTCGGGCATCAGAACTGCGAAAATTTTGAGTTTCTCAAGCGTTTCTTACCTCCAAACTGCCATATCTCGCAAACGGATTGACCAATCCGCAAAATTTCTGTTGCATCTGAAAGTAGAAACTCGCCCGATTACAACGGTATGCGTACTTTTCCCCTAGGCCGTTCTAGTTATTCGTTTCGAGCATCAGAACTGCGAAAATGTTGAGTTTCTCAAGCGTTTCTTACCTACAAACTGCCATATCTCGCGAACGGATTGACCAATCCGCAAAATTTCTGTTGCATCTGAAAGTAGAAACTCGCCCGATTACAACGGTATGCGTACTTTTCCCCTAGACTGTTCTAGTTATGCTTGTCGAGCATCAGAACTGCGAAAATTTTGAGTTACTCAAGCGTTTCTTACTTCCAAACTGCCATATCTCGCGAACGGATTGACCAATCCGCAAAATTTCTGTTGCATCTGAAAGTAGAAACTCGCCCGATTACAACGGTATGCGTACTTTTCCCCTAGGCCGTTGTAGTTATTCGTTTCGAGCATCAGATCTGCGAAAATTTTGAGTTTCTCAAGCGTTTCTTACCTCCAAACTGCCATATCTCGCGAACGGATTGACTAATCCGCAAAATTTCTGTTGCATCTGAAAGTAGAAACTCGCCCGATTACAACGGTATGCGTACTTTTCCCCTAGGCCGTTCTAGTTATTCGTTTCGAGCGTCAGAACTGCGAAAATTTTGAGTTTCTCAAGCGTTTCTTACCTCCAAACTGCCATATCTCGCGAACGGATTGACCAATCCGCAAAATTTCTGTTGCGTTTGAAAGTAGAAACTCGCCCGATTACAACGGTATGCGTACTTTTCCCCTAGGCCGTTGTAGTTATTCGTTTCGAGCATGAGAACTGCGAAAATTTTGGGTTTCTCAAGCGTTGCTTACCTCCAAACTGCCATATCTCGCGAACGGATTGACTAATCCGCAAAATTTCTGTTGCATCTGAAAGTAGAAACTCGCCCGATTACAACGGCATGCGTACTTTTCCCCTAGGCCGTTCTAGTTATTCGTTTCGAGCGTCAGAACTGCGAAAATTTTGAGTTTCTCAAGCGTTTCTTACCTCCAAACTGCCATATCTCGCGAACGGATTGACCAATCCGCAAAATTTCTGTTGCATCTGAAAGTAGCAACTCGCCCGATTACAGCGGTATGCGTACTTTTCCCCTAGTCCGTTCTAGTTATTCGTTTCGAGCATCAGAACTGCGAAAATTTTGAGTTTCTCAAGCGTTTCTTACCTCCAAACTGCCATATCTCGCGAACGGATTGACTAATCCGCAAAATTTCTGTTGCATCTGAAAGTAGAAACTCGCCCGATTACAACGGTATGCTTACTTTTCCCCTAGGCCGTTCTAGTTATTCGTTTCGAGCATCAGAACTGCGAAAATTTTGAGTTTCTCAAGCGTTTCTTACCTCCAAACTGCCATATCTCGCGAACGGATTGACTAATCCGCAAAATTTCTGTTGCATCTGAAAGTAGAAACTCTCCCGATTACAACGGTATGCGTACTTTTCCCCTAGGCCGTTCTAGTTATTCGTTTCGAGCGTCAGAACTGCGAAAATTTTGAGTTTCTCAAGCGTTTCTTACCTCCAAACTGCCATATCTCGCGAACGGATTGACCAATCCGCAAAATTTCTGTTGCATCTGAAAGTAGCAACTCGCCCGATTACAGCGGTATGCGTACTTTTCCCCTAGTCCGTTCTAGTTATTCGTTTCGAGCATCAGAACTGCGAAAATTTTGAGTTTCTCAAGCGTTTCTTACCTCCAAACTGCCATATCTCGCGAACGGATTGACTAATCCGCAAAATTTCTGTTGCATCTGAAAGTGGAAACTCGCCCGATTACAACGGTATGCGTACTTTTCCCCTAGGCCGTTCTAGTTATTCGTTTCGAGCATCAGAACTGCGAAAATTTTGAGTTTCTCAAGCGTTTCTTACCTCCAAACTGCCATATCTCGCGAACGGATTGACCAATCCGCAAAATTTCTGTTGCATCTGAAAGTAGAAACTCGCCCGATTACAACGGTATGCGTACTTTTCCCCTAGACCGTTCTAGTTATGCTTGTCGAGCATCAGAACTGCGAAAATTTTGAGTTTCTAAAGCGTTTCTTACTTCCAAACTGCCATATCTCGCGAACGGATTGACCAATCCGCAAAATTTCTGTTGCGTTTGAAAGTAGAAACTCGCCCGATTACAACGGTATGCGTACTTTTCCCCTAGGCCGTTGTAGTTATTCGTTTCGAGCATGAGAACTGCGAAAATTTTGGGTTTCTCAAGCGTTGCTTACCTCCAAACTGCCATATCTCGCGAACGGATTGACCAATCCGCAAAATTTCTGTTGCATCTGAAAGTAGAAACTCGCCCGATTACAACGGTATGCGTACTTTTCCCCTAGGCCGTTGTAGTTATTCGTTTCGAGCATGAGAACTGCGAAAATTTTGGGTTTCTCAAGCGTTGCTTACCTCCAAACTGCCATATCTCGCGAACGGATTGACCAATCCGCAAAATTTCTGTTGCATCTGAAAGCAGAAACTCGCCCGATTACAACGGTATGCGTACTTTTCCCCTAGGCCGTTCTGGTTATTCGTTTCGAGCAACAGAACTGTGATTCTTTTGAGTTTCTCAACCGTTTCTTACATCCAAACTGCCATATCTCGCGAACGGATTGACCAATCCTCAAAATTTCTGTTGCATTTGAAAGTAGAAACTCGCCCGATTACAGCGGTATGCGTACTTTTCCCCTAGTCCGTTCTAGTTATTCGTTTCGAGCATCAGAACTGCGAAAATTTTGAGTTTCTCAAGCGTTTCTTACCTCCAAACTGCCATATCTCGCGAACGGATTGACTAATCCGCAAAATTTCTGTTGCATCTGAAAGTAGAAACTCGCCCGATTACAACGGTATGCGTACTTTTCCCCTAGGCCGTTCTAGTTATTCGTTTCGAGCATCAGAACTGCGAAAATTTTGAGTTTCTCAAGCGTTTCTTACCTCCAAACTGCCATATCTCGCGAACGGATTGACCAATCCGCAAAATTTCTGTTGCATCTGAAAGTAGCAACTCGCCCGATTACAGCGGTATGCGTACTTTTCCCCTAGTCCGTTCTAGTTATTCGTTTCGAGCATCAGAACTGCGAAAATTTTGAGTTTCTCAAGCGTTTCTTACCTCCAAACTGCCATATCTCGCGAACGGATTGACTAATCCGCAAAATTTCTGTTGCATCTGAAAGTGGAAACTCGCCCGATTACAACGGTATGCGTACTTTTCCCCTAGGCCGTTCTAGTTATTCGTTTCGAGCATCAGAACTGCGAAAATTTTGAGTTTCTCAAGCGTTTCTTACCTCCAAACTGCCATATCTCGCGAACGGATTGACCAATCCGCAAAATTTCTGTTGCATCTGAAAGTAGAAACTCGCCCGATTACAACGGTATGCGTACTTTTCCCCTAGACCGTTCTAGTTATGCTTGTCGAGCATCAGAACTGCGAAAATTTTGAGTTTCTAAAGCGTTTCTTACTTCCAAACTGCCATATCTCGCGAACGGATTGACCAATCCGCAAAATTTCTGTTGCGTTTGAAAGTAGAAACTCGCCCGATTACAACGGTATGCGTACTTTTCCCCTAGGCCGTTGTAGTTATTCGTTTCGAGCATGAGAACTGCGAAAATTTTGGGTTTCTCAAGCGTTGCTTACCTCCAAACTGCCATATCTCGCGAACGGATTGACCAATCCGCAAAATTTCTGTTGCATCTGAAAGTAGAAACTCGCCCGATTACAACGGTATGCGTACTTTTCCCCTAGGCCGTTGTAGTTATTCGTTTCGAGCATGAGAACTGCGAAAATTTTGGGTTTCTCAAGCGTTGCTTACCTCCAAACTGCCATATCTCGCGAACGGATTGACCAATCCGCAAAATTTCTGTTGCATCTGAAAGCAGAAACTCGCCCGATTACAACGGTATGCGTACTTTTCCCCTAGGCCGTTCTGGTTATTCGTTTCGAGCAACAGAACTGTGATTCTTTTGAGTTTCTCAACCGTTTCTTACATCCAAACTGCCATATCTCGCGAACGGATTGACCAATCCGCAAAATTTCTGTTGCATCTGAAAGTAGAAAGTCGCCCGATTACAACGGTATGCGTACTTTTCCCCTAGACCGTTCTAGTTATGCTTGTCGAGCATCAGAACTGCGAAAATTTTGAGTTTCTCAAGCGTTTCTTACCTCCAAACTGCCATATCTCGCGAACGGATTGACTAATCCGCAAAATTTCTGTTGCATCTGAAAGTAGAAACTCGCCCGATTACAACGGTATGCGTACTTTTCCCCTAGGCCGTTCTAGTTATTCGTTTCGAGCGTCAGAACTGCGAAAATTTTGAGTTTCTCAAGCGTTTCTTACCTCCAAACTGCCATATCTCGCGAACGGATTGACCAATCCGCAAAATTTCTGTTGCATCTGAAAGTAGAAACTCGCCCGATTACAGCGGTATGCGTACTTTTCCCCTAGTCCGTTCTAGTTATTCGTTTCGAGCATCAGAACTGCGAAAATTTTGAGTTTCTCAAGCGTTTCTTACCTCCAAACTGCCATATCTCGCGAACGGATTGACTAATCCGCAAAATTTCTGTTGCATCTGAAAGTAGAAACTCGCCCGATTACAACGGTATGCGTACTTTTCCCCTAGGCCGTTCTAGTTATTCGTTTCGAGCATCAGAACTGCGAAAATTTTGAGTTTCTCAAGCGTTTCTTACCTCCAAACTGCCATATCTCGCGAACGGATTGACTAATCCGCAAAATTTCTGTTGCATCTGAAAGTAGAAACTCGCCCGATTACAACGGTATGCGTACTTTTCCCCTAGGCCGTTCTAGTTATTCGTTTCGAGCGTCAGAACTGCGAAAATTTTGGGTTTCTCAAGCGTTGCTTACCTCCAAACTGCCATATCTCGCGAACGGATTGACCAATCCGCAAAATTTCTGTTGCATCTGAAAGTAGAAACTCGCCCGATTACAACGGTATGCGTACTTTTCCCCTAGGCCGTTGTAGTTATTCGTTTCGAGCATGAGAACTGCGAAAATTTTGGGTTTCTCAAGCGTTGCTTACCTCCAAACTGCCATATCTCGCGAACGGATTGACCAATCCGCAAAATTTCTGTTGCATCTGAAAGCAGAAACTCGCCCGATTACAACGGTATGCGTACTTTTCCCCTAGGCCGTTCTGGTTATTCGTTTCGAGCAACAGAACTGTGATTCTTTTGAGTTTCTCAACCGTTTCTTACATCCAAACTGCCATATCTCGCGAACGGATTGACCAATCCGCAAAATTTCTGTTGCATCTGAAAGTAGAAAGTCGCCCGATTACAACGGTATGCGTACTTTTCCCCTAGACCGTTCTAGTTATGCTTGTCGAGCATCAGAACTGCGAAAATTTTGAGTTTCTCAAGCGTTTCTTACCTCCAAACTGCCATATCTCGCGAACGGATTGACTAATCCGCAAAATTTCTGTTGCATCTGAAAGTAGAAACTCGCCCGATTACAACGGTATGCGTACTTTTCCCCTAGGCCGTTCTAGTTATTCGTTTCGAGCGTCAGAACTGCGAAAATTTTGAGTTTCTCAAGCGTTTCTTACCTCCAAACTGCCATATCTCGCGAACGGATTGACCAATCCGCAAAATTTCTGTTGCATCTGAAAGTAGAAACTCGCCCGATTACAGCGGTATGCGTACTTTTCCCCTAGTCCGTTCTAGTTATTCGTTTCGAGCATCAGAACTGCGAAAATTTTGAGTTTCTCAAGCGTTTCTTACCTCCAAACTGCCATATCTCGCGAACGGATTGACTAATCCGCAAAATTTCTGTTGCATCTGAAAGTAGAAACTCGCCCGATTACAACGGTATGCGTACTTTTCCCCTAGGCCGTTCTAGTTATTCGTTTCGAGCATCAGAACTGCGAAAATTTTGAGTTTCTCAAGCGTTTCTTACCTCCAAACTGCCATATCTCGCGAACGGATTGACTAATCCGCAAAATTTCTGTTGCATCTGAAAGTAGAAACTCGCCCGATTACAACGGTATGCGTACTTTTCCCCTAGGCCGTTCTAGTTATTCGTTTCGAGCGTCAGAACTGCGAAAATTTTGAGTTTCTCAGGCGTTTCTTACCTCCAAACTGCCATATCTCGCGAACGGATTGACCAATCCGCAAAATTTCTGTTGCATCTGAAAGTAGAAACTCGCCCGATTACAGCGGTATGCGTACTTTTCCCCTAGTCCGTTCTAGTTATTCGTTTCGAGCATCAGAACTGCGAAAATTTTGAGTTTCTCAAGCGTTTCTTACCTCCAAACTGCCATATCTCGCGAACGGATTGACTAATCCGCAAAATTTCTGTTGCATCTGAAAGTAGAAACTCGCCCGATTACAGCGGTATGCGTACTTTTCCCCTAGGCCGTTCTAGTTATTCGTTTCGAGCATCAGAACTGCGAAAATTTTGAGTTTCTCAAGCGTTTCTTACCTCCAAACTGCCATATCTCGCGAACGGATTGACTAATCCGCAAATTTCTGTTGCATCTGAAAGTAGAAACTCGCTCGATTACAATGGTATGCGTACTTTCCCCTAGGCCGTTCTAGTTAATCGTTTCGGGCATCAGAACTGCGAAAATTTTGAGTTTCTCAAGCGTTTCTTACCTCCAAACTGCCATATCTCGCGAATGGATTGACTAATCCGCAAAATTTCTGTTGCATCTGAAAGTAGAAACTCTCTCGATTACAATGGTATGCGTACTTTCCCCTAGGCCGTTCTAGTTAATCGTTTCGGGCATCAGAACTGCGAAAATTTTGAGTTTCTCAAGCGTTTCTTACCTCCAAACTGCCATATCTCGCGAACGGATTGACCAATCCGCAAAATTTCTGTTGCATCTGAAAGTAGAAACTCGCCCGATTACAAAGGTATGCGTACTTTTCCCCTAGTCCGTTCTAGTTATTCGTTTCGAGCATCAGAACTGCGAAAATTTTGAGTTTCTCAAGCGTTTCTTACCTCCAAACTGCCATATCTCGCGAACGGATTGACTAATCCGCAAAATTTCTATTGCATCTGAAAGTAGAAACTCGCCCGATTACAACGGTATGCGTACTTTCCCCTAGGCCGTTCTAGTTAATCGTTTCGAGCATCAGAACTGCGAAAATTTTGAGTTTCTCAATCGTTTCTTACCTCCAAACTGCCATATCTCGCGAACGGATTGACCAATCCGCAAAATTTCTGTTGCATCTGAAAGGAGAAACTCGCCCGATTACAAAGGTAGGCGTACTTTTCCCCTAGTCTGTTCTAGTTATTCGTTTCGAGCATCAGAACTGCGAAAATATTGAGTTTCTCAAGCGTTTCTTACCTCTAAACTGCCATATCTCGCGAACGGATTGACCAATCCGCAAAATTTCTGTTGCATCTGAAAGTAGAAACTCGCCCGATTACAACGGTATGCGTACTTTTCCCCTAGGCCGTTGTAGTTATTCGTTTCGAGCATGAGAACTGCGAAAATTTTGGGTTTCTCAAGCGTTGCTTACCTCCAAACTGCCATATCTCGCGAACGGATTGACCAATCCGCAAAATTTCTGTTGCATCTGAAAGTAGAAACTCGCCCGATTACAACGGTATGCGTACTTTTCCCCTAGGCCGTTCTGGTTATTCGTTTCGAGCATCAGAACTGTGATAATTTTGAGTTTCTCAACCGTTTCTTACCTCCAAACTGCCATATCTCGCGAACGGATCGACCAATACGCAAAATTTCTGTTGCAACTGAAAGTAGAAAGTCGCCCGATTACAACGGTATGCGTACTTTTCCCCTAGACCGTTCTAGTTATGCTTGTCGAGCATCAGAACTGCGAAAATTTTGAGTTTCTCAAGCGTTTCTTACCTCCAAACTGCCATATCTCGCGAACGGATTGACTAATCCGCAAAATTTCTGTTGCATCTGAAAGTAGAAACTCGCCCGATTACAACGGTATGCGTACTTTTCCCCTAGGCCGTTCTAGTTATTCGTTTCGAGCGTCAGAACTGCGAAAATTTTGTGTTTCTCAAGCGTTTCTTACCTCCAAACTGCCATATCTCGCGAACGGATTGACCAATCCGCAAAATTTCTGTTGCATCTGAAAGTAGAAACTCGCCCGATTACAGCGGTATGCGTACTTTTCCCCTAGTCCGTTCTAGTTATTCGTTTCGAGCATCAGAACTGCGAAAATTTTGAGTTTCTCAAGCGTTTCTTACCTCCAAACTGCCATATCTCGCGAACGGATTGACTAATCCGCAAAATTTCTGTTGCATCTGAAAGTAGAAAGTCGCCCGATTACAACGGTATGCGTACTTTTCCCCTAGTCCGTTCTAGTTATTCGTTTCGAGCATCAGAACTGCGAAAATTTTGAGTTTCTCAAGCGTTTCTTTCCTCCAAACTGCCATATCTCGCGAACGGATTGACCAATCCGCAAAATTTCTGTTGCATCTGAAAGTAGAAACTCGCCCGATTACAACGGTGTGCGTACTTTTCCCCAGGCCGTTCTGGTTATTCGTTTCGAGCAACAGAACTGTGATCCTTTTGAGTTTCTCAACCGTTTCTTACATCCAAAACTGCCATATCTCGCGAACGGATTGTACCAATCCGCAAAATTTCTGTTGCATCTGAAAGTAGAAAGTCGCCCGATTACAACGGTATGCGTACTTTTCCCCTAGACCGTTCTAGTTATGCTTGTCGAGCATCAGAACTGCGAAAATTTTGTGTTTCTCAAGCGTTTCTTACCTCCAAACTGCCATATCTCGCGAACGGATTGACTAATCCGCAAAATTTCTGTTGCATCTGAAAGTAGAAACTCGCCCGAGTACAACGGTATGCGTACTTTTCCCCTAGGCCGTTCTAGTTATTCGTTTCGAGCGTCAGAACTGCGAAAATTTGTGTTTCTCAAGCGTTTCTTACCTCCAAACTGCCATATCTCGCGAACCGGATTGACCAATCCGCAAAATTTCTGTTGCATCTGAAAGTAGAAACTCGCCCGATTACAGCGGTATGCGTACTTTTCCCCTAGTCCGTTCTAGTTATTCGTTTCGAGCATCAGAACTGCGAAAATTTTGAGTTTCTCAAGCGTTTCTTACCTCCAAACTGCATATCTCGCGAACGGATTGACTAATCCGCAAAATTTCTGTTGCATCTGAAAGTAGAAACTCGCCCGATTACAACGGTATGCGTACTTTTCCCCTAGGCCGTTCTAGTTATTCGTTTCGAGCATCAGAACTGCGAAAATTTTGAGTTTCTCAAGCGTTTCTTACCTCCAAACTGCCATATCTCGCGAACGGATTGACTAATCCGCAAAATTTCTGTTGCATCTGAAAGTAGAAACTCGCCCGATTACAACGGTATGCGTACTTTTCCCCTAGGCGTTCTAGTTATTCGTTTCGAGCATCAGAACTGCGAAAATTTTGAGTTTCTCACCGTTTCTTACCTCCAAACTGCCAATATCTAGCGAACGGATCGACCAATACGCAAAATTTCTGTTGCAACTGAAAGTAGAAAGTCGCCCGATTACAACGGTATGCGTACTTTTCCCCTAGTCCGTTCTAGTTATTCGTTTCGAGCATCAGAACTGCGAAAATTTGAGTTTCTCAAGCGTTTCTTACCTCCGAACTGCCATATCTCGCGAACGGATTGACTAATCCGCAAAATTTCTGTTGCATCTGAAAGTAGAAACTCGCCCGATTACAACGGTATGCGTACTTTTCCCCTAGGCCGTTCTAGTTATTCGTTTCGAGCGTCAGAACTGCGAAAATTTGAGTTTCTCAAGCGTTTCTTACCTCCAAACTGCCATATCTCGCGAACGGATTGACCAATCCGCAAAATTTCTGTTGCATCTGAAAGTAGAAACTCGCCCGATTACAGCGGTATGCGTACTTTTCCCCTAGTCCGTTCTAGTTATTCGTTTCGAGCATCAGAACTGCGAAAATTTTGAGTTTCTCAAGCGTTTCTTACCTCCAAACTGCCATATCTCGCGAACGGATTGACTAATCCCGCAAAATTTCTATTGCATCTGAAAGTAGAAACTCGCCCGATTACAACGGTATGCGTACTTTTCCCTAGGCCGTTCTAGTATTCGTTTCGAGCATCAGAACTGCGAAAATTTTGAGTTTCTCAAGCGTTTCTTACCTCCAAACTGCCATATCTCGCGAACGGATTGACTAATCCGCAAAATTTCTGTTGCATCTGAAAGTAGAAACTCGCCCGATTACAACGGTATGCGTACTTTTTCCCCTAGGCCGTTCTAGTTATTCGTTTCGAGCGTCAGAACTGCGAAAATTTTGAGTTTCTCAGGCGTTTCTTACCTCCAACTGCCATATCTCGCGAACGGATTGACCAATCCGCAAAATTTCTGTTGCATCTGAAAGTAGAAACTCGCCGATTACAGGCGGTATGCGTACTTTTCCCCTAGTCCGTTCTAGTTATTCGTTTCGAGCATCAGAACTGCGAAAATTTTGAGTTTCTCAAGCGTTTCTTACCTCCAAACTGCCATATCTCGCGAACGGATTGACTAATCCGCAAAATTTCTGTTGCATCTGAAAGTAGAAACTCGCCCGATTACAGCGGTATGCGTACTTTTCCCCTAGTCCGTTCTAGTTATTCGTTTCGAGTACATCAGAACTGCGAAAATTTGAGTTTCTCAAGCGTTTCTTACCTCCAAACTGCCATATCTCGCGAACGGATTGACTAATCCGCAAAATTTCTATTGCATCTGAAAGTAGAAACTCGCCCGATTACAACGTATGCGTACTTTCCCCTAGGCCGTTCTAGTTAATCGTTTCGAGCATCAGAACTGCGAAAATTTTGAGTTTCTCAAGCGTTTCTTACCTCCAAAACTGCCATATCTCGCGAACGGATTGACCAATCCGCAAAATTTCTGTTGCATCTGAAAGGAGAAACTCGCCCGATTACAAAGGTAGGCGTACTTTTCCCCTAGTCTGTTCTAGTTATTCGTTTCGAGCATCAGAACTGCGAAAACATTGAGTTTCTCAAGCGTTTCTTACCTCCAAACTGCCATATCTCGCGAACGGATTGACCAATCCGCAAAATTTCTGTTGCATCTGAAAGTAGAAACTCGCCCGATTACAACGGTATGCGTACTGTTCCCCTAGGCCGTTGTAGTTATTCGTTTCGAGCATGAGAACTGCGAAAATTTTTGGGTTTCTCAAGCGTTGCTTACCTCCAAACTGCCATATCTCGCGAACGGATTGACCAATCCGCAAAATTTCTGTTGCATCTGAAAGTAGAAACTCGCCCGATTACAACGGTATGCGTACTTTTCCCCTAGGCCGTTGTAGTTATTCGTTTCGATCATGAGAACTGCGAAAATTTTGGGTTTCTCAAGCGTTGCTTACCTCCAAACTGCCATATCTCGCGAACGGGATTGACAATCCGCAAATTTCTGTTGCAACTGAAAGTAGAAAGTCGCCCGATTACAACGGTATGCGTACTTTTCCCCTAGTCCGTTCTAGTTATTCGTTTCGAGCATCAGAACTGCGAAAATTTTGAGTTTCTCAAGCGTTTCTTTCCTCCAAACTGCCATATCTCGCGAACGGATTGACCAATCCGCAAAATTTCTGTTGCATCTGAAGTAGAAACTCGCCCGATTACAACGGTTGTGCGTACTTTTCCCCCAGGCCGTTCTGGTTATTCGTTTCGAGCAACAGAACTGTGATTCTTTTGAGTTTCTCAACCGTTTCTTTACATCCAAACTGCCATATCTCGCGAACGGATTGACCAATCCGCAAAATTTCTGTTGCATCTGAAAGTAGAAAGTCGCCCGATTACAACGGTATGCGTACTTTTCCCCTAGACCGTTCTAGTTATGCTTGTCGAGCATCAGAACTGCGAAAATTTTGAGTTTCTCAAGCGTTTCTTACCTCCAAACTGCCATATCTCGCGAACGGATTGACTAATCCGCAAATTTCTGTTGCATCTGAAAGTAGAAACTCGCCGATTACAACGGTATGCGTACTTTTCCCCCTAGGCCGTTCTAGTTATTCGTTTGAGCGTCAGAACATGCGAAAATTTTGTGTTTTCTCAAGCGTTTCTTACCTCCAAACTGCCATATCTCGCGAACGGATTGACCAATCCGCAAAATTTCTGTTGCATCTGAAAGTAGAAACTCGCCCGATTACAGCGGTATGCGTACTTTTCCCCTAGTCCGTCTAAGTTATTCGTTTCGAGCATCAGAACTGCGAAAATTTTGAGTTTCTCAAGCGTTTCTTACCTCCAAACTGCCATATCTCGCGAACGGATTGACTAATCCGCAAAATTTCTGTTGCATCTGAAAGTAGAAAGTCGCCCGATTACAACGGTATGCGTACTTTTCCCCCTAGTCCGTTCTAGTTATTCGTTTCGAGCATCAGAACTGCGAAAATTTTGAGTTTCTCAAGCGTTTTCTTTCCTCCAAACTGCCATATCTCGCGAACGGATTGACCAATCCGCAAAATTTCTGTTGCATCTGAAAGTAGAAACTCGCCCGATTACAGCGGTATGCGTACTTTTCCCCTAGTCCGTTCTAGTTATTCGTTTCGAGCATCAGAACTGCGAAAATTTGAGTTTCTCACCGTTTCTTACCTCCAAACTGCCATATCTAGCGAACGGATCGACCAATACGCAAAATTTCTGTTGCAACTGAAGTAGAAAGTCGCCCGATTACAACGGTTTATGCGTACTTTTCCCCTAGTCCGTTCTAGTTATTCGTTCGAGCATCAGAACTGCGAAATTTTGAGTTTCTCAAGCGTTTCTTACCTCCGAACTGCATATCTCGCGAACGGATTTTCCAATCCGCAAAATTTCTGTTGCATCTGAAAGTAGAAACTCGCCCGATTACAACCGTATGCGTACTTTTCCCTAGGCCGTTCATAGTTATTTCTTTCGAGCATCAGAACTGCGAAAATGTTGAGTTTCTCAAGCGTTTCTTACATATAAACTGCCATATCTCGCGAACGGATTGACCAATCCGCAAAATTTCTGTTGCATCTGAAAGTAGAAACTCGCCCGATTACAACGGTGTGCGTACTTTTCCCCCAGGCCGTTCTGGTTATTCGTTTCGAGCACCAGAAACTGTGAAAATTTTGAGTTTCTCAACCGTTTCTTACCTCCAAACTGCCATATCTCGCGAACGGATTGACCAATCCGCAAAAATTCTGTTGCATCTGAAAGTAGAAAGTCGCCCGATTACAACGGTATGCGTACTTTTCCCTAGACCGTTCTAGTTATGCTTGTCGAGCATCAGAACTGCGAAAATTTTGAGTTTCTCAAGCGTTCTTACCTCCAAACTGCCATATCTCGCGAACGGATTGACAATCCGCAAAATTTCTGTTGCATCTGAAAGTAGAAACTCGCCCGATTACACGTATGCGTACTTTTCCCCTACGCCGTTCTAGTTATTCGTTTCGAGCATCAGAACTGCACTGCGAAAATTTTGTGTTTCTCAAGTGTTTCATACTTCCAAACTGCCATATCTCGCGAACGGATTGACCAATCCGCAAAATTTCTGTTGCATCTGAAAGTAGAAAGTCGCCCGATTACAACGGTATGCGTACTTTTCCCCTAGGCCGTTCTAGTTATTCGTTTCGAGCATCAGAACTGCGAAAATTTTGAGTTTCTCAAGCGTTTCTTACCTCCAAACTGCCATATCTCGCGAACGGATTGACTGATCCGCAAAATTTCTGTTGCATCTGAAAGTAGAAACTCGCCCGATTACAACGGTATGCGTACTTTTCCCCTAGGCCGTTCTAGTTATTCGTTTCGAGCATGAGAACAGCGAAAATTTTGAGCTTCTCAAGCGTTTCTTACCTCCAAACTGCCATATCTCGCGAACGGATTGACCAATCCGCAAAATTTCTGTTGCATCTGAAAGTAGAAACTCGCCCGATTACAACGGTATGCGTACTTTTCCCCTAGGCCGTTCTAGTTATTCGTTTCGAGCATCAGAACTGCGAAAATTTTGAGTTTCTCAAGCGTTTCTTACCTCCAAACTGCCATATCTCGCGAACGGATTGACCAATCCGCAAAATTTCTGTTGCTCTGAAAGTAGAAACTCGCCCGATTACAACGGTATGCGTACTTTTCTCCTAGGCCGCTCTATTTATTCGTTTCGAGCATCAGAACTGCGAAAATTTTGTGCTTCTCAAGTGTTTCATACTTCCAAACTGCCATATCTCGCGAACGGATTGACCAATCCGCAAAATTTCTGTTGCATCTGAAAGTAGAAAGTCGCCCGATTACAACGGTATGCGTACTTTTCCCCTAGGCCGTTCTAGTTATTCGTTTCGAGCATCAGAACTGCGAAAACTTAGAGTTTCTCAAGCGTTTCTTACCTCCAAACTGCCATATCTCGCGAACGGATTGACCAATCCGCAAAATTTCTGTTGCATCTGAAAGTAGAAACTCGCCCGATTACAACGGTATGCGTACTTTTCCCCTAGGCCGTTCTATTTATTCGTTTCGAGCATCAGAACTGCGAAAATTTTGAGATTCTCAAGCGTTTCTTACCTCCAAACTGCCATATCTCGCGAACGGATTGACCAATCCGCAAAATTTCTGTTGCATCTGAAAGTAGAAACTCGCCCGATTACAACGGTATGCGTACTTTTCCCCTAGGCCGTTCTAGTTATTCGTTTCGAGCATCAGAACTGCGAAAATTTTGAGTTTCTCAAGCGTTTCTTACTTCCAAACTGCCATATCTCGCGAACGGATTGACCAATCCGCAAAATTTCTGTTGCATCTGAAAGTAGAAACTCGCCCGATTACAACGGTATGCGTACTTTTCCCTAGGCCGCTCTATTTATTCGTTTCGAGCATCAGAACTGCGAAAATTTGTGTTTCTCAAGTTTTTCATACTTCCAAACTGCCATATCTCGCGAACGGATTGACCAATCCGCAAAATTTCCGTTGCATCTGAAAGTAGAAAGTCGCCCGATTACAACGGTATGCGTACTTTTCCCCTAGGCCGTTCTAGTTATTCGTTTCGAGCATCAGAACTGCGAAAATTTTGAGTTTCTCAAGCGTTTCTTACCTCCAAACTGCCATATCTCGCGAACGGATTGACCAATCCGCAAAATTTCTGTTGCATCTGAAAGTAGAAACTCGCCCGATTACAACGGTATGCGTACTTTTCCCCGAGGCCGTTGCAGTTATTCGTTTCGAGCATGAGAACTGCGAAAATTTTGGGTTTCTCAAGCGTTGCTTACATCCAAACTGCCATATCTCGCGAACGGATTGACCAATCCGCAAAATTTCTGTTGCGTCTGAAAGTAGAAGGTCGCCCGATTACAACGGTATGCGTACTTTTCCCCTAGACCGTTCTAGTTATGTTTGTCGAGCATCAGAACTGCGAAAATTTTGAGTTTCTCAAGCGTTTCTTACCTCCAAACTGCCATATCTCGCGAACGGATTGACTAATCCGCAAAATTTCTGTTGCATCTGAAAGTAGAAACTCGCCCGATTACAACGGTATGCGTACTTTTTCCCTAGGCCGTTCTAGTTATTCGTTTCGAGCATCAGAACTGCGAAAATTTTGAGATGCTCAAGCGTTTCTTACCTCCAAACTGCCATATCTCGCGAACGGATTGACCAATCCGCAAAATTTCTGTTGCATCTGAAAGTAGAAACTCGCCCGACTACAACGGTATGCGTACTTTTCCCCTAGTCCGTTCTAGTTATTCGTTTCGAGCATCAGAACTGCGAAAATGTTGAGTTTCTCAAGCGTTTCTTACCTACGAACTGCCATATCTCGCGAACGGATTGACCAATCCGCAAAATTTCTGTTGCATCTGAAAGTAGAAACTCGCCCGATTACAACGGTATGCGTACTTTTCCCCTAGACCGTTCTAGTTATGCTTGTCGAGCATCAGAACTGCGAAAATTTTGAGTTTCTCAAGTGTTTCTTACCTCCAAACTGCCATATCTCGCGAACGGATTGACTAATCCGCAAAATTTCTCTTGCATCTGAAAGTAGAAACTCGCCCGATTACAACGGTATGCGTACTTTTCCCCTAGGCCGTTCTAGTTATTCGTTTCGAGCATCAGAACTGCGAAAATTTTGTGTTTCTCAAGTGTTTCATACTTCCAAACTGCCATATCTCGCGAACGGATTGACCAATCCGCAAAATTTCTGTTGCATCTGAAAGTAGAAACTCGCCCGATTACAACGGTATGCGTACTTTTCCCCTAGTCCGTTCTAGTTATTCGTTTCGAGCATCAGAACTGCGAAAATTTTGAGTTTCTCGAGCGTTTCTTACCTACAAACTGCCATATCTCGCGAACGGATTGACTGATCCGCAAAATTTCTGTTGCATCTGAAAGTAGAAACTCGCCCGATTACAACGGTATGCGTACTTTTCCCCTAGTCCGTTCTAGTTATTCGTTTCGAGCATCAGAACTGCGAAAATTTTGAGTTTCTCGAGCGTTTCTTACCTACAAACTGCCATATCTCGCGAACGGATTGACTGATCCGCAAAATTTCTGTTGCATCTGAAAGTAGAAACTCGCCCGATTACAACGGTATGCGTACTTTTCCCCTAGGCCGTTCTAGTTATTCGTTTCGAGCATCAGAACTGCGAAAATTTTGAGTTTCTCAAGCGTTTCTTACCTCCAAACTGCCATATCTCGCGAACGGATTGACCAATCCGCAAAATTTCTGTTGCATCTGAAAGTAGAAACTCGCCCGATTACAACGGTATGCCTACTTTTCCCCTAGTCCGTTCTAGTTATTCGTTTCGAGCATCAGAACTGCGAAAATTTTGAGTTTCTCAAGCGTTTCTTACCTCCAAACTGCCATATCTCGCGAACGGATTGACCAATCCGCAAAATTTCTGTTGCATCTGAAAGTAGAAACTCGCCCGATTACAACGGTATGCGTACTTTTCCCCTAGTCCGTTCTAGTTATTCGTTTCGAGCATCAGAACTGCGAACATTTTGAGTTTCTCAAGCGTTTCATACTTTCAAACTGCCATATCTCGCGAACGGATTGACCAATCCGCAAAATTTCTGTTGCATCTGAAAGCAGAAACTCGCCCGATTACAACGGTATGCGTACTTTTCCCCTAGGCCGCTCTATTTATTCGTTTCGTGCATCAGAACTGCGAAAATTTTGTGTTTCTCAAGTGTTTCATACTTTCAAACTGCCATATCTCGCGAACGGATTGACCAATCCGCAAAATTTCTGTTGCATCTGAAAGCAGAAACTCGCCCGATTACAACGGTATGCGTACTTTTCCCCTAGGCCGTTCTAGTTATTCGTTTCGAGCATCAGAACTGCGAAAATTTTGAGTTTCTCAAGCGTTTCTTACCTCCAAACTGCCATATCTCGCGAACGGATTGACCAATCCGCAAAATTTCTGTTGCATCTGAAAGTAGAAACTCGCCCGATTACAACGGTATGCGTACTTTTCCCCTAGGCCGCTCTATTTATTCGTTTCGTGCATTAGAACTGCGAAAATTTTGTGTTTCTCAAGTGTTTCATACTTTCAAACTGCCATATCTCGCGAACGGATTGACCAATCCGCAAAATTTCTGTTGCATCTGAAAGTAGAAAGTCGCCCGATTACAACGGTATGCGTACTTTTCCCCTAGGCCGTTCTAGTTATTCGTTTCGAGCATCAGAACTGCGAAAATTTTGAGTTTCTCAAGCGTTTCTTACCTCCAAACTGCCATATCTCGCGAACGGATTGACCAATCCGCAAAATTTCTGTTGCATCTGAAAGTAGAAACTCGCCCGATTACAACGGTATGCGTACTTTTCCCCTAGTCCGTTCTAGTTATTCGTTTCGAGCATCAGAACTGCGAACATTTTGAGTTTCTCAAGCGTTTCATACTTCCAAACTGCCATATCTCGCGAACGGATTGACCAATCCGCAAAATTTCTGTTGCATCTGAAAGTAGAAACACGCCCGATTACAACGGAATGCGTACTTTTCCCGTAGGCCGTTCTAGTTATTCGTTTCGAGCATCAGATCTGCGAAAATTTTGAGTTTCTCAAGCGTTTCTTACCTCCAAACTGCCATATCTCGCGAACGGATTGACCAATCCGCAAAATTTCTGTTGCATCTGAAAGTAGAAACTCGCCCGATTACAACGGTATGCGTACTTTTCCCCTAGTCCGTTCTAGTTATTCGTTTCGAGCATCAGAACTGCGAACATTTTGAGTTTCTCAAGCGTTTCATACTTCCAAACTGCCATATCTCGCGAACGGATTGACCAATCCGCAAAATTTCTGTTGCATCTGAAAGTAGAAACACGCCCGATTACAACGGAATGCGTACTTTTCCCCTAGGCCGTTCTAGTTATTCGTTCCGAGCATCAGAACTGCGAAAATGTTCAGTTTCTCAAGCGTTTCTTACCTACAAAATGCCATATCTCGCGAACGGATTGACCAATCCGCAAAATTTCTGTTGCATCTGAAAGTAGAAACTCGCCCGATTACAACGGTATGCGTACTTTTCCCCTAGCCCGTTCTAGTTATTCGTTTCGAGCATCAGAACTGCGAAAATTTTGAGTTTCTCAAGCGTTTCTTACCTCCAAACTGCCATATCTCGCGAACGGATTGACCAATCCGCAAAATTTCTGTTGCATCTGAAAGTAGAAACTCGCCCGATTACAACGGAATGCGTACTTTTCCCCTAGGCCGTTCTAGTTATTCGTTTCGAGTATCAGAACTGCGAAAATGTTGAGTTTCTCAAGCGTTTCTTACCTACAAACTGTCATATCTCGTGAACGGATTGACCAATCCGCAAAATTTCTGTTGCGTCTGAAAGTAGAAACTCGCCCGATTACAACGGTATGCGTACTTTTCCCCTAGTCCGTTCTAGTTATTCGTTTCGAGCATCAGAACTGCGAAAATTTTGAGTTTCTCAAGCGTTTCTTACCTCCAAACTGCCATATCCCGCGAACGGATTGACCAATCCGCAAAATTTCTGATGCATCTGAAAGTAGAAACTCGCCCGATTACAACGGTATGCGTACTTTTCCCCTAGACCGCTGTAGTTATTCGTTTCGAGCATCAGAACTGCGAAAATGTTGAGTGTCTCAAGCGTTTCTTACCTACAAACTGCCATATCTCGCGAACGGATTGACCAATCCGCAAAATTTCTGTTGCATCTGAAAGTAGAAACACGCCCGATTACAACGGAATGCGTACTTTTCCCCTAGGCCGTTCTAGTTATTCGTTCCGAGCATCAGAACTGCGAAAATGTTCAGTTTCTCAAGCGTTTCTTACCTACAAACTGCCATATCTCGCGAACGGATTGACCAATCCGCAAAATTTCTGTTGCATCTGAAAGTAGAAACTCGCCCGATTACAACGGTATGCATACTTTTCCACTAGGCCGCTCTATTTATTCGTTTCGTGCATCAGAACTGCGAAAATTTTGTGTTTCTCAAGTGTTTCATACTTTCAAACTGCCATATCTCGCGAACGGATTGACCAATCCGCAAAATTTCTGTTGCATCTGAAAGTAGAAAGTCGCCCGATTACAACGGTATGCGTACTTTTCCCCTAGGCCGTTCCAGTTATTCGTTTCGAGCATCAGAACTGCGAAAATTTTGAGTTTCTCAAGCGTTTCTTACCTCCAAACTGCCATATCTCGCGAACGGATTGACAAATCCGCAAAATTTCTGTTGCATCTGAAAGTAGAAACTCGCCCGATTACAACGGTATACGTACTTTTCCCCTAGGCCGTTCTAGTTATTCCTTTCGAGCATCAGAACTGCGAAAATTTTGAGTTTCTCAAGCGTTTCTTACCTCCAAACTGCCATATCTCGCGAACGGATTGACCAATCCGCAAAATTTCTGTTGCATCTGAAAGTAGAAACTCGCCCGATTACAACGGAATGCGTACTTTTCCCCTAGGCCGTTCTAGTTATTCGTTTCGAGCATCAGAACTGCGAAAATGTTGAGTTTCTCAAGCGTTTCTTACCTACAAACTGCCATATCTCGCGAACGGATTGACCAATCCGCAAAATTTCTGTTGCATCTGAAAGTAGAAACTCGTCCGATTACAACGGTATGCGTACTTTTCCCCTAGTCCGTTCTAGTTATTCGTTTCGAGCATCAGAACTGCGAAAATTTTGAGTTTCTCAAGCGTTTCTTACCTCCAAACTGCCATATCCCGCGAACGGATTGACCAATCCGCAAAATTTCTGATGCATCTGAAAGTAGAAACTCGCCCGATTACAACGGTATGCGTACTTTTCCCCTAGACCGCTGTAGTTATTCGTTTCGAGCATCAGAACTGCGAAAATGTTGAGTGTCTCAAGCGTTTCTTACCTACAAACTGCCATATCTCGCGAACGGATTGACCAATCCGCAAAATTTCTGTTGCATCTGAAAGTAGAAACACGCCCGATTACAACGGAATGCGTACTTTTCCCCTAGGCCGTTCTAGTTATTCGTTCCGAGCATCAGAACTGCGAAAATGTTCAGTTTCTCAAGCGTTTCCTACCTACAAACTGCCATATCTCGCGAACGGATTGACCAATCCGCAAAATTTCTGTTGCATCTGAAAGTAGAAACTCGCCCGATTACAACGGTATGCATACTTTTCCACTAGGCCGCTCTATTTATTCGTTTCGTGCATCAGAACTGCGAAAATTTTGTGTTTCTCAAGTGTTTCATACTTTCAAACTGCCATATCTCGCGAACGGATTGACCAATCCGCAAAATTTCTGTTGCATCTGAAAGTAGAAAGTCGCCCGATTACAACGGTATGCGTACTTTTCCCCTAGGCCGTTCCAGTTATTCGTTTCGAGCATCAGAACTGCGAAAATTTTGAGTTTCTCAAGCGTTTCTTACCTCCAAACTGCCATATCTCGCGAACGGATTGACAAATCCGCAAAATTTCTGTTGCATCTGAAAGTAGAAACTCGCCCGATTACAACGGTATACGTACTTTTCCCCTAGGCCGTTCTAGTTATTCCTTTCGAGCATCAGAACTGCGAAAATTTTGAGTTTCTCAAGCGTTTCTTACCTCCAAACTGCCATATCTCGCGAACGGATTGACCAATCCGCAAAATTTCTGTTGCATCTGAAAGTAGAAACTCGCCCGATTACAACGGAATGCGTACTTTTCCCCTAGGCCGTTCTAGTTATTCGTTTCGAGCATCAGAACTGCGAAAATTTTGAGTTTCTCAAGCGTTTCTTACCTACAAAATGCCATATCTCGCGAACGGATTGACCAATCCGCAAAATTTCTGTTGCATCTGAAAGTAGAAACTCGTCCGATTACAACGGTATGCGTACTTTTCCCCTAGGCCGTTCTAGTTATTCGTTTCGAGCATCAGAACTGCCAAAATTTTGAGTTTCTCAAGCGTTTCTTACCTCCAAACTGCCATATCTCGCGAACGGATTGACCAATCCGCAAAATTTCTGTTGCATCTGAAAGTAGAAACTCGCCCGATTACAACGGAATGCGTACTTTTCCCCTAGGCCGTTCTAGTTATTCGTTTCGAGCATCAGAACTGCGAAAATGTTGAGTTTCTCAAGCGTTTCTTACCTACAAACTGCCATATCTCGCGAACGGATTGACCAATCCGCAAAATTTCTGTTGCATCTGAAAGTAGAAACACGCCCGATTACAACGGAATGCGTACTTTTCCCCTAGGCCGTTCTAGTTATTCGTTCCGAGCATCAGAACTGCGAAAATGTTCAGTTTCTCAAGCGTTTCTTACCTACAAAATGCCATATCTCGCGAACGGATTGACCAATCCGCAAAATTTCTGTTGCATCTGAAAGTAGAAACTCGCCCGATTACAACGGTATGCGTACTTTTCCCCTAGGCCGTTCTAGTTATTCGTTTCGAGCATCAGAACTGCGAAAATGTTGAGTTTCTCAAGCGTTTCTTACCTACAAACTGCCATATCTCGCTAACGGATTGACCAATCCGCAAAATTTCTGTTGCATCTGAAAGTAGAAACTCGTCCGATTACAACGGTATGCGTACTTTTCCCCTAGGCCGTTCTAGTTATTCGTTTCGAGCATCAGAACTGCCAAAATTTTGAGTTTCTCAAGCGTTTCTTACCTCCAAACTGCCATATCTCGCGAACGGATTGACCAATCCGCAAAATTTCTGTTGCATCTGAAAGTAGAAACTCGCCCGATTACAACGGTATGCGTACTTTTCCCCTAGGCCGCTCTATTTATTCGTTTCGTGCATCAGAACTGCGAAAATTTTGTGTTTCTCAAGTGTTTCATACTTTCAAACTGCCATATCTCGCGAACGGATTGACCAATCCGCAAAATTTCTGTTGCATCTGAAAGTAGAAAGTCGCCCGATTACAACGGTATGCGTACTTTTCCCCTAGGCCGTTCTAGTTATTCGTTTCGAGCATCAGAACTGCGAAAATTTTGAGTTTCTCAAGCGTTTCTTACCTCCAAACTGCCATATCTCGCGAACGGATTGACCAATCCGCAAAATTTCTGTTGCATCTGAAAGTAGAAACTCGCCCGATTACAACGGTATGCGTACTTTTCCCCAAGTCCGTTCTAGTTATTCGCTTCGAGCATCAGAACTGCGAACATTTTGAGTTTCTCAAGCGTTTCATACTTCCAAACTGCCATATCTCGCGAACGGATTGACCAATCCGCAAAATTTCTGTTGCATCTGAAAGTAGAAACACGCCCGATTACAACGGAATGCGTACTTTTCCCCTAGGCCGTTCTAGTTATTCGTTCCGAGCATCAGAACTGCGAAAATGTTCAGTTTCTCAAGCGTTTCTTACCTACAAAATGCCATATCTCGCGAACGGATTGACCAATCCGCAAAATTTCTGTTGCATCTGAAAGTAGAAACTCGCCCGATTACAACGGTATGCGTACTTTTCCCCTAGCCCGTTCTAGTTATTCGTTTCGAGCATCAGAACTGCGAAAATTTTGAGTTTCTCAAGCGTTTCTTACCTCCAAACTGCCATATCTCGCGAACGGATTGACCAATCCGCAAAATTTCTGTTGCATCTGAAAGTAGAAACACGCCCGATTACAACGGTATACGTACTTTTCCCCTAGGCCGTTCTAGTTATTCCTTTCGAGCATCAGAACTGCGAAAATTTTGAGTTTCTCAAGCGTTTCTTACCTCCAAACTGCCATATCTCGCGAACGGATTGACCAATCCGCAAAATTTCTGTTGCATCTGAAAGTAGAAACTCGCCCGATTACAACGGAATGCGTACTTTTCCCCTAGGCCGTTCTAGTTATTCGTTTCGAGCATCAGAACTGCGAAAATGTTGAGTTTCTCAAGCGTTTCTTACCTACAAACTGCCATATCTCGCGAACGGATTGACCAATCCGCAAAATTTCTGTTGCATCTGAAAGTAGAAACTCGTCCGATTACAACGGTATGCGTACTTTTCCCCTAGGCCGTTCTAGTTATTCGTTTCGAGCATCAGAACTGCCAAAATTTTGAGTTTCTCAAGCGTTTCTTACCTCCAAACTGCCATATCTCGCGAACGGATTGACCAATCCGCAAAATTTCTGTTGCATCTGAAAGTAGAAACTCGCCCGATTACAACGGTATGCGTACTTTTCCCCTAGGCCGCTCTATTTATTCGTTTCGTGCATCAGAACTGCGAAAATTTTGTGTTTCTCAAGTGTTTCATACTTTCAAACTGCCATATCTCGCGAACGGATTGACCAATCCGCAAAATTTCTGTTGCATCTGAAAGTAGAAAGTCGCCCGATTACAACGGTATGCGTACTTTTCCCCTAGGCCGTTCTAGTTATTCGTTTCGAGCATCAGAACTGCGAAAATTTTGAGTTTCTCAAGCGTTTCTTACCTCCAAACTGCCATATCTCGCGAACGGATTGACCAATCCGCAAAATTTCTGTTGCATCTGAAAGTAGAAACTCGCCCGATTACAACGGTATGCGTACTTTTCCCCTAGTCCGTTCTAGTTATTCGTTTCGAGCATCAGAACTGCGAACATTTTGAGTTTCTCAAGCGTTTCATACTTCCAAACTGCCATATCTCGCGAACGGATTGACCAATCCGCAAAATTTCTGTTGCATCTGAAAGTAGAAACACGCCCGATTACAACGGAATGCGTACTTTTCCCCTAGGCCGTTCTAGTTATTCGTTCCGAGCATCAGAACTGCGAAAATGTTCAGTTTCTCAAGCGTTTCTTACCTACAAAATGCCATATCTCGCGAACGGATTGACCAATCCGCAAAATTTCTGTTGCATCTGAAAGTAGAAACTCGCCCGATTACAACGGTATGCGTACTTTTCCCCTAGCCCGTTCTAGTTATTCGTTTCGAGCATCAGAACTGCGAAAATTTTGAGTTTCTCAAGCGTTTCTTACCTCCAAACTGCCATATCTCGCGAACGGATTGACCAATCCGCAAAATTTCTGTTGCATCTGAAAGTAGTACGCCCGATTACAACGGAATGCGTACTTTTCCCCTAGGCCGTTCTAGTTATTCGTTTCGAGTATCAGAACTGCGAAAATGTTGAGTTTCTCATGCGTTTCTTACCTACAAACTGCCATATCTCGTGAACGGATTGACCAATCCGCAAAATTTCTGTTGCGTCTGAAAGTAGAAACTCGCCCGATTACAACGGTATGCGTACTTTTCCCCTAGTCCGTTCTAGTTATTCGTTTCGAGCATCAGAACTGCGAAAATTTTGAGTTTCTCAAGCGTTTCTTACCTCCAAACTGCCATATCCCGCGAACGGATTGACCAATCCGCAAAATTTCTGATGCATCTGAAAGTAGAAACTCGCCCGATTACAACGGTATGCGTACTTTTCCCCTAGACCGCTGTAGTTATTCGTTTCGAGCATCAGAACTGCGAAAATGTTGAGTGTCTCAAGCGTTTCTTACCTACAAACTGCCATATCTCGCGAACGGATTGACCAATCCGCAAAATTTCTGTTGCATCTGAAAGTAGAAACACGCCCGATTACAACGGAATGCGTACTTTTCCCCTAGGCCGTTCTAGTTATTCGTTCCGAGCATCAGAACTGCGAAAATGTTCAGTTTCTCAAGCGTTTCTTACCTACAAACTGCCATATCTCGCGAACGGATTGACCAATCCGCAAAATTTCTGTTGCATCTGAAAGTAGAAACTCGCCCGATTACAACGGTATGCATACTTTTCCACTAGGCCGCTCTATTTATTCGTTTCGTGCATCAGAACTGCGAAAATTTTGTGTTTCTCAAGTGTTTCATACTTTCAAACTGCCATATCTCGCGAACGGATTGACCAATCCGCAAAATTTCTGTTGCATCTGAAAGTAGAAAGTCGCCCGATTACAACGGTATGCGTACTTTTCCCCTAGGCCGTTCCAGTTATTCGTTTCGAGCATCAGAACTGCGAAAATTTTGAGTTTCTCAAGCGTTTCTTACCTACAAACTGCCATATCTCGCGAACGGATTGACCAATCCGCAAAATTTCTGTTGCATCTGAAAGTAGAAACACGCCCGATTACAACGGAATGCGTACTTTTCCCCTAGGCCGTTCTAGTTATTCGTTCCGAGCATCAGAACTGCGAAAATGTTCAGTTTCTCAAGCGTTTCTTACCTACAAAATGCCATATCTCGCGAACGGATTGACCAATCCGCAAAATTTCTGTTGCATCTGAAAGTAGAAACTCGCCCGATTACAACGGTATGCGTACTTTTCCCCTAGGCCGTTCTAGTTATTCGTTTCGAGCATCAGAACTGCGAAAATGTTGAGTTTCTCAAGCGTTTCTTACCTCCAAACTGCCATATCTCGCGAACGGATTGACCAATCCGCAAAATTTCTGTTGCATCTGAAAGTAGAAACTCGCCCGATTACAACGGTATGCGTACTTTTCCCCTAGTCCGTTCTAGTTATTCGTTTCGAGCATCAGAACTGCGAACATTTTGAGTTTCTCAAGCGTTTCATACTTCCAAACTGCCATATCTCGCGAACGGATTGACCAATCCGCAAAATTTCTGTTGCATCTGAAAGTAGAAACACGCCCGATTACAACGGAATGCGTACTTTTCCCCTAGGCCGTTCTAGTTATTCGTTCCGAGCATCAGAACTGCGAAAATGTTCAGTTTCTCAAGCGTTTCTTACCTACAAAATGCCATATCTCGCGAACGGATTGACCAATCCGCAAAATTTCTGTTGCATCTGAAAGTAGAAACTCGCCCGATTACAACGGTATGCGTACTTTTCCCCTAGTCCGTTCTAGTTATTCGTTTCGAGCATCAGAACTGCGAAAATTTTGAGTTTCTCAAGCGTTTCTTACCTCCAAACTGCCATATCCCGCGAACGGATTGACCAATCCGCAAAATTTCTGATGCATCTGAAAGTAGAAACTCGCCCGATTACAACGGTATGCGTACTTTTCCCCTAGGCCGTTCTAGTTATTCGTTTCGAGCATCAGAACTGCGAAAATTTTGAGTTTCTCAAGCGTTTCTTACCTCCAAACTGCCATATCTCGCGAACGGATTGACAAATCCGCAAAATTTCTGTTGCATCTGAAAGTAGAAACTCGCCCGATTACAACGGAATGCGTACTTTTCCCCTAGGCCGTTCTAGTTATTCGTTTCGAGCATCAGAACTGCGAAAATGTTGAGTGTCTCAAGCGTTTCTTACCTACAAACTGCCATATCTCGCGAACGGATTGACCAATCCGCAAAATTTCTGTTGCATCTGAAAGTAGAAACTCGCCCGATAACAACGGTATGCGTACTTTTCCCCTAGACCGTTTTAGTTATGCTTGTCGAGCATCAGAACTGCGAAAATTTTGAGTTTCTCAAGCGTTTCTTACCTCCAAACTGCCATATCTCGCGAACGGATTGACTAATCCGCAAAATTTCTGTTGCATCTGAATATAGAAACAAGCCCGATTACAACGGTATGCGTACTTTTCCCCTAGGCCGTTCTAGTTATTCGTTTCGAGCATCAGAACTGCGAAAATTTTGTGTTTCTCAAGTGTTTCATACTTCCAAACTGCCATATCTCGCGAACGGATTGACCAATCCGCAAAATTTCTGTTGCATCTGAAAGTAGAAACTCGCCCGATTACAACGGAATGCGTACTTTTCCCCTAGGCCGTTCTAGTTATTCGTTTCGAGCATCAGAACTGCGAAAATGTTGAGTGTCTCAAGCGTTTCTTACCTACAAACTGCCATATCTCGCGAACGGATTGACCAATCCGCAAAATTTCTGTTGCATCTGAAAGTAGAAACTCGCCCGATTACAACGGTATGCGTACTTTTCCCCTAGGCCGTTCTAGTTATTCGTTTCGAGCATCAGAACTGCGAAAATTTTGAGTTTCTCAAGCGTTTCTTACCTCCAAACTGCCATATCTCGCGAACGGATTGACAAATCCGCAAAATTTCTGTTGCATCTGAAAGTAGAAACTCGCCCGATTACAACGGTATACGTACTTTTCCCCTAGGCCGTTCTAGTTATTCCTTTCGAGCATCAGAACTGCGAAAATTTTGAGTTTCTCAAGCGTTTCTTACCTCCAAACTGCCATATCTCGCGAACGGATTGACCAATCCGCAAAATTTCTGTTGCATCTGAAAGTAGAAACTCGCCCGATTACAACGGAATGCGTACTTTTCCCCTAGGCCGTTCTAGTTATTCGTTTCGAGCATCAGAACTGCGAAAATGTTGAGTTTCTCAAACGTTTCTTACCTACAAACTGCCATATCTCGCGAACGGATTGACCAATCCGCAAAATTTCTGTTGCATCTGAAAGTAGAAACACGCCCGATTACAACGGAATGCGTACTTTTCCCCTAGGCCGTTCTAGTTATTCGTTCCGAGCATCAGAACTGCGAAAATGTTCAGTTTCTCAAGCGTTTCTTACCTACAAAATGCCATATCTCGCGAACGGATTGACCAATCCGCAAAATTTCTGTTGCATCTGAAAGTAGAAACTCGCCCGATTACAACGGTATGCGTACTTTTCCCCTAGCCCGTTCTAGTTATTCGTTTCGAGCATCAGAACTGCGAAAATTTTGAGTTTCTCAAGCGTTTCTTACCTCCAAACTGCCATATCTCGCGAACGGATTGACCAATCCGCAAAATTTCTGTTGCATCTAAAGTGGAAACTCGCCCGATTACAACGGAATGCGTACTTTTCCCCTAGGCCGTTCTAGTTATTCGTTCCGAGCATCAGAACTGCGAAAATGTTCAGTTTCTCAAGCGTTTCTTACCTCCAAACTGCCATATCTCGCGAACGGATTGACCAATCCGCAAAATTTCTGTTGCATCTGAAAGTAGAAACTCGCCCGATTACAACGGTATGCGTACTTTTCCCCTAGGCCGTTCTAGTTATTCGTTTCGAGCATCAGAACTGCGAAAATTTTGAGTTTCTCAAGCGTTTCTTACCTCCAAACTGCCATATCTCGCGAACGGATTGACAAATCCGCAAAATTTCTGTTGCATCTGAAAGTAGAAACTCGCCCGATTACAACGGAATGCGTACTTTTCCCCTAGGCCGTTCTAGTTATTCGTTTCGAGCATCAGAACTGCGAAAATGTTGAGTGTCTCAAGCGTTTCTTACCTACAAACTGCCATATCTCGCGAACGGATTGACCAATCCGCAAAATTTCTGTTGCATCTGAAAGTAGAAACTCGCCCGATAACAACGGTATGCGTACTTTTCCCCTAGACCGTTTTAGTTATGCTTGTCGAGCATCAGAACTGCGAAAATTTTGAGTTTCTCAAGCGTTTCTTACCTCCAAACTGCCATATCTCGCGAACGGATTGACTAATCCGCAAAATTTCTGTTGCATCTGAATATAGAAACAAGCCCGATTACAACGGTATGCGTACTTTTCCCCTAGGCCGTTCTAGTTATTCGTTTCGAGCATCAGAACTGCGAAAATTTTGTGTTTCTCAAGTGTTTCATACTTCCAAACTGCCATATCTCGCGAACGGATTGACCAATCCGCAAAATTTCTGTTGCATCTGAAAGTAGAAACTCGCCCGATTACAACGGAATGCGTACTTTTCCCCTAGGCCGTTCTAGTTATTCGTTTCGAGCATCAGAACTGCGAAAATGTTGAGTGTCTCAAGCGTTTCTTACCTACAAACTGCCATATCTCGCGAACGGATTGACCAATCCGCAAAATTTCTGTTGCATCTGAAAGTAGAAACTCGCCCGATTACAACGGTATGCGTACTTTTCCCCTAGGCCGTTCTAGTTATTCGTTTCGAGCATCAGAACTGCGAAAATTTTGAGTTTCTCAAGCGTTTCTTACCTCCAAACTGCCATATCTCGCGAACGGATTGACCAATCCGCAAAATTTCTGTTGCATCTGAAAGTAGAAACTCGCCCGATTACAACGGTATGCGTACTTTTCCCCTAGGCCGCTCTATTTATTCGTTTCGTGCATCAGAACTGCGAAAATTTTGTGTTTCTCAAGTGTTTCATACTTTCAAACTGCCATATCTCGCGAACGGATTGACCAATCCGCAAAATTTCTGTTGCATCTGAAAGTAGAAAGTCGCCCGATTACAACGGTATGCGTACTTTTCCCCTAGGCCGTTCTAGTTATTCGTTTCGAGCATCAGAACTGCGAAAATTTTGAGTTTCTCAAGCGTTTCTTACCTCCAAACTGCCATATCTCGCGAACGGATTGACAAATCCGCAAAATTTCTGTTGCATCTGAAAGTAGAAACTCGCCCGATTACAACGGAATGCGTACTTTTCCCCTAGGCCGTTCTAGTTATTCGTTTCGAGCATCAGAACTGCGAAAATGTTGAGTGTCTCAAGCGTTTCTTACCTACAAACTGCCATATCTCGCGAACGGATTGACCAATCCGCAAAATTTCTGTTGCATCTGAAAGTAGAAACTCGCCCGATAACAACGGTATGCGTACTTTTCCCCTAGACCGTTTTAGTTATGCTTGTCGAGCATCAGAACTGCGAAAATTTTGAGTTTCTCAAGCGTTTCTTACCTCCAAACTGCCATATCTCGCGAACGGATTGACTAATCCGCAAAATTTCTGTTGCATCTGAATATAGAAACAAGCCCGATTACAACGGTATGCGTACTTTTCCCCTAGGCCGTTCTAGTTATTCGTTTCGAGCATCAGAACTGCGAAAATTTTGTGTTTCTCAAGTGTTTCATACTTCCAAACTGCCATATCTCGCGAACGGATTGACCAATCCGCAAAATTTCTGTTGCATCTGAAAGTAGAAACTCGCCCGATTACAACGGAATGCGTACTTTTCCCCTAGGCCGTTCTAGTTATTCGTTTCGAGCATCAGAACTGCGAAAATGTTGAGTGTCTCAAGCGTTTCTTACCTACAAACTGCCATATCTCGCGAACGGATTGACCAATCCGCAAAATTTCTGTTGCATCTGAAAGTAGAAACTCGCCCGATTACAACGGTATGCGTACTTTTCCCCTAGGCCGTTCTAGTTATTCGTTTCGAGCATCAGAACTGCGAAAATTTTGAGTTTCTCAAGCGTTTCTTACCTCCAAACTGCCATATCTCGCGAACGGATTGACCAATCCGCAAAATTTCTGTTGCATCTGAAAGTAGAAACTCGCCCGATTACAACGGTATGCGTACTTTTCCCCTAGTCCGTTCTAGTTATTCGTTTCGAGCATCAGAACTGCGAACATTTTGAGTTTCTCAAGCGTTTCATACTTCCAAACTGCCATATCTCGCGAACGGATTGACCAATCCGCAAAATTTCTGTTGCATCTGAAAGTAGAAACACGCCCGATTACAACGGAATGCGTACTTTTCCCCTAGGCCGTTCTAGTTATTCGTTCCGAGCATCAGAACTGCGAAAATGTTCAGTTTCTCAAGCGTTTCTTACCTACAATATGCCATATCTCGCGAACGGATTGACCAATCCGCAAAATTTCTGTTGCATCTGAAAGTAGAAACTCGCCCGATTACAACGGTATGCGTACTTTTCCCCTAGCCCGTTCTAGTTATTCGTTTCGAGCATCAGAACTGCGAAAATTTTGAGTTTCTCAAGCGTTTCTTACCTCCAAACTGCCATATCTCGCGAACGGATTGACCAATCCGCAAAATTTCTGTTGCATCTGAAAGTAGAAACTCGCCCGATTACAACAGAATGCGTACTTTTCCCCTAGGCCGTTCTAGTTATTCGTTCCGAGCATCAGAACTGCGAAAATGTTCAGTTTCTCAAGCGTTTCTTACCTCCAAACTGCCATATCTCGCGAACGGATTGACCAATCCGCAAAATTTCTGTTGCATCTGAAAGTAGAAACTCGCCCGATTACAACGGTATGCGTACTTTTCCCCTAGGCCGTTCTAGTTATTCGTTTCGAGCATCAGAACTGCGAAAATGTTGAGTTTCTCAAGCGTTTCTTTCCTCCAAACTGCCATATCTCGCGAACGGATTGACCAATCCGCAAAATTTCTGTTGCATCTGAAAGTAGAAACTCGCCCGATAACAACGGTATGCGTACTTTTCCCCTAGACCGTTTTAGTTATGCTTGTCGAGCATCAGAACTGCGAAAATTTTGAGTTTCTCAAGCGTTTCTTACCTCCAAACTGCCATATCTCGCGAACGGATTGACTAATCCGCAAAATTTCTGTTGCATCTGAATATAGAAACAAGCCCGATTACAACGGTATGCGTACTTTTCCCCTAGGCCGTTCTAGTTATTCGTTTCGAGCATCAGAACTGCCAAAATTTTGTGTTTCTCAAGTGTTTCATACTTCCAAACTGCCATATCTCGCGAACGGATTGACCAATCCGCAAAATTTCTGTTGCATCTGAAAGTAGAAACTCGCCCGATTACAACGGTATGCGTACTTTTCCCCTAGGCCGCTCTATTTATTCGTTTCGTGCATCAGAACTGCGAAAATTTTGTGTTTCTCAAGTGTTTCATACTTTCAAACTGCCATATCTCGCGAACGGATTGACCAATCCGCAAAATTTCTGTTGCATCTGAAAGTAGAAACTCGCCCGATTACAACGGAATGCGTACTTTTCCCCTAGGCCGTTCTAGTTATTCGTTTCGAGCATCAGAACTGCGAAAATGTTGAGTGTCTCAAGCGTTTCTTACCTACAAACTGCCATATCTCGCGAACGGATTGACCAATCCGCAAAATTTCTGTTGCATCTGAAAGTAGAAACTCGCTCGATAACAACGGTATGCGTACTTTTCCCCTAGACCGTTTTAGTTATGCTTGTCGAGCATCAGAACTGCGAAAATTTTGAGTTTCTCAAGCGGTTCTTACCTCCAAACTGCCATATCTCGCGAACGGATTGACTAATCCGCAAAATTTCTGTTGCATCTGAAAGTAGAAACTCGCCCGATAACAACGGTATGCGTACTTTTCCCCTAGACCGTTTTAGTTATGCTTGTCGAGCATCAGAACTGCGAAAATTTTGAGTTTCTCAAGCGTTTCTTACCTCCAAACTGCCATATCTCGCGAACGGATTGACTAATCCGCAAAATTTCTGTTGCATCTGAATATAGAAACAAGCCCGATTACAACGGTATGCGTACTTTTCCCCTAGGCCGTTCTAGTTATTCGTTTCGAGCATCAGAACTGCCAAAATTTTGTGTTTCTCAAGTGTTTCATACTTCCAAACTGCCATATCTCGCGAACGGATTGACCAATCCGCAAAATTTCTGTTGCATCTGAAAGTAGAAACTCGCCCGATTACAACGGTATGCGTACTTTTCCCCTAGGCCGCTCTATTTATTCGTTTCGTGCATCAGAACTGCGAAAATTTTGTGTTTCTCAAGTGTTTCATACTTTCAAACTGCCATATCTCGCGAACGGATTGACCAATCCGCAAAATTTCTGTTGCATCTGAAAGTAGAAACTCGCCCGATTACAACGGAATGCGTACTTTTCCCCTAGGCCGTTCTAGTTATTCGTTTCGAGCATCAGAACTGCGAAAATTTTGAGTTTCTCAAGCGTTTCTTACCTCCAAACTGCCATATCTCGCGAACGGATTGACCAATCCGCAAAATTTCTGTTGCATCTGAAAGTAGAAACTCGCCCCATTACAACGGTATGCGTACTTTTCCCCTAGGCCGCTCTATTTATTCGTTTCGTGCATCAGAACTGCGAAAATTTTGTGTTTCTCAAGTGTTTCATACTTTCAAACTGCCATATCTCGCGAACGGATTGACCAATCCGCAAAATTTCTGTTGCATCTGAAAGTAGAAAGTCGCCCGATTACAACGGTATGCGTACTTTTCCCCTAGGCCGTTCTAGTTATTCGTTTCGAGCATCAGAACTGCGAAAATTTTGAGTTTCTCAAGCGTTTCTTACCTCCAAACTGCCATATCTCGCGAACGGATTGACCAATCCGCAAAATTTCTGTTGCATCTGAAAGTAGAAACTCGCCCGATTACAACGGTATGCGTACTTTTCCCCTAGTCCGTTCTAGTTATTCGTTTCGAGCATCAGAACTGCGAACATTTTGAGTTTCTCAAGCGTTTCATACTTCCAAACTGCCATATCTCGCGAACGGATTGACCAATCCGCAAAATTTCTGTTGCATCTGAAAGTAGAAACACGCCCGATTACAACGGAATGCGTACTTTTCCCCTAGGCCGTTCTAGTTATTCGTTCCGAGCATCAGAACTGCGAAAATGTTCAGTTTCTCTAGCGTTTCTTACCTACAAAATGCCATATCTCGCGAACGGATTGACCAATCCGCAAAATTTCTGTTGCATCTGAAAGTAGAAACTCGCCCGATTACAACGGTATGCGTACTTTTCCCCTAGCCCGTTCTAGTTATTCGTTTCGAGCATCAGAACTGCGAAAATTATGAGTTTCTCAAGCGTTTCTTACCTCCAAACTGCCATATCTCGCGAACGGATTGACCAATCCGCAAAATTTCTGTTGCATCTGAAAGTAGAAACTCGCCCGATTACAACGGAATGCGTATTTTTCCCCTAGGCCGTTCTAGTTATTCGTTTCGAGCATCAGAACTGCGAAAATGTTGAGTTTCTCAAGCGTTTCTTACCTACAAACTGCCATATCTCGTGAACGGATTGACCAATCCGCAAAATTTCTGTTGCATCTGAAAGTAGAAACTCGCCCGATTACAACGGTATGCGTACTTTTCCCCTAGTCCGTTCTAGTTATTCGTTTCGAGCATCAGAACTGCGAAAATTTTGAGTTTCTCAAGCGTTTCTTACCTCCAAACTGCCATATCTCGCGAACGGATTGACCAATCCGCAAAATTTCTGATGCATCTGAAAGTAGAAACTCGCCCGATTACAACGGTATGCGTACTTTTTCCCTAGGCCGTTCTAGTTATTCGTTTCGAGCATCAGAACTGCGAAAATTTTGAGTTTCTCAAGCGTTTCGGACCTCCATACTGCCATATCTCGCGAAAGGATTGACCAATCCGCAAAATTTCTGATGCATCTGAAAGTAGAAACTCGCCCGATTACAACGGTATGCGTACTTTTCCCCTAGGCCGTTCTAGTTATTCGTTTCGAGCATCAGAACTGCGAAAATTTTGAGTTTCTCAAGCGTTTCGTACCTCCATACTGCCATATCTCGCGAACGGATTGACCAATCCGCAAAATTTCTGATGCATCTGAAAGTAGAAACTCGCCCGATTACAACGGTATGCGTACTTTTCCCCTAGGCCGTTCTAGTTATTCGTTTCGAGCATCAGAACTGCGAAAATTTTGAGTTTCTCAAGCGTTTCTTACTTCCAAACTGCCATATCTCGCGAACGGATTGACCAATCCGCAAAATTTCTGTTGCGTCTGAAAGTAGATACTCGCCCGATTACAACGGTATGAGTACTTTTCCCCTGGGCCATTCTAGTTATTCGTTTCGAGCATCAGGGCTGTGCAAATTTTGAGTTTCTCAACCGTTTCTTACCTCCAAACTGCCATATCTCGCGAACGGATTTTCCAATCCGCAAAATTTCTCTTACATCTGAAAGTAGAAACTCGTCCGATTACAACGGTATGCGTACTTTTCCCCTATGCCGTTCTAGTTATTCGTTTCGAGCATCAGAACTGTAAAAATTTTTAGTTTCTCAAGCGTTTCTTACTTCCAAACTGCCATATCTCGCGAACGGATTGACCAATCCGCAAAATTTCTGTTGCGTCTGAAAGTAGATACTCGCCCGATTACAACGGTATGCGTACTTTTCCCCTAGGCCGTTCTAGTTATGCTTGTCAAGCATCAGAACTGCGAAAATTTTGAGTTTCTCGAGCGTTTCTTACCTCCAAACTGCCATATCTCGCGAACGGATTGACCAATCCGCAAAATTTCTGTTGCATCTGAAAGTAGAAACTCGCCCGATTACAACACTATGCGTACTTTTCCCCTAGGCCGTTCTAGTTATTCGTTTCGAGCATCAGAACTGCGAAAATTTTGAGTTTCTCAAGCGTTTCTTACCTCCAAACTGCCATATCTCGCGAACGGATAGACCAATCCGCAAAATTTCTGTTGCATCTGAAGGTAGAAACTCGCCCGATTACAACGGTATGCGTACTTTTCCCCTAGGCCGTTCTAGTTATGCTTGTCGAGCATCAGAACTGCGAAAATTTTGAGTTTCTCGAGCGTTTCTCACCTACAAACTGCCACATCTCGCGAACGGATTGACCAATCTGCAAAATTTCTGTTGCGTCTGAAAGTAGATACTCGCCCGATTACAACGGTATGAGTACTTTTCCCCTGGGCCATTCTAGTTATTCGTTTCGAGCATCAGAACTGTGCAAATTTTGAGTTTCTCAACCGTTTCTTACCTCCAAACTGCCATATCTCGCGAACGGATAGACCAATCCGCAATATTTCTGTTGCATCTGAAAGTAGAAACTCGCCCGATTACAACGGTATGCGTACTTTTCCCCTAGGCCGTTCTAGTTATGCTTGTCGAGCATCAGAACTGCGAAAATTTTGAGTTTCTCGAGCGTTTCTCACCTACAAACTGCCACATCTCGCGAACGGATTGACCAATCTGCAAAATTTCTGTTGCATCTGAAAGTAGAAACTCGCCCGATTACAACACTATGCGTACTTTTCCCCTAGGCCGTTCTAGTTATTCGTTTCGAGCATCAGAACTGTGCAAATTTTGAGTTTCTCAACCGTTTCTTACCTCCAAACTGCCATATCTCGCGAACGGATAGACCAATCCGCAAAATTTCTCTTACATCTGAAAGTAGAAACTCGTCCGATTACAACGGCATGCGTACTTTTCCCCTAGGCCGTTCTAGTTATTCGTTTCGAGCATCAGAACAGTGAAAATTTTTAGTTTCTCTAGCGTTTCTTACTTCCAAACTGCCATATCTCGCGAACGGATTGACCAATCCGCAATATTTCTGTTGCATCTGAAAGTAGAAACTCGCCCCATTACAACGGTATGCGTACTTTTCCCCTAGGCCGCTCTATTTATTCGTTTCGTGCATCAGAACTGCGAAAATTTTGTGTTTCTCAAGTGTTTCATACTTTCAAACTGCCATATCTCGCGAACGGATTGACCAATCCGCAAAATTTCTGTTGCATCTGAAAGTAGAAAGTCGCCCGATTACAACGGTATGCGTACTTTTCCCCTAGGCCGTTCTAGTTATTCGTTTCGAGCATCAGAACTGCGAAAATTTTGAGTTTCTCAAGCGTTTCTTACCTCCAAACTGCCATATCTCGCGAACGGATTGACCAATCCGCAAAATTTCTGTTGCATCTGAAAGTAGAAACTCGCCCGATTACAACGGTATGCGTACTTTTCCCCTAGTCCGTTCTAGTTATTCGTTTCGAGCATCAGAACTGCGAACATTTTGAGTTTCTCAAGCGTTTCATACTTCCAAACTGCCATATCTCGCGAACGGATTGACCAATCCGCAAAATTTCTGTTGCATCTGAAAGTAGAAACACGCCCGATTACAACGGAATGCGTACTTTTCCCCTAGGCCGTTCTAGTTATTCGTTCCGAGCATCAGAACTGCGAAAATGTTCAGTTTCTCTAGCGTTTCTTACCTACAAAATGCCATATCTCGCGAACGGATTGACCAATCCGCAAAATTTCTGTTGCATCTGAAAGTAGAAACTCGCCCGATTACAACGGTATGCGTACTTTTCCCCTAGCCCGTTCTAGTTATTCGTTTCGAGCATCAGAACTGCGAAAATTATGAGTTTCTCAAGCGTTTCTTACCTCCAAACTGCCATATCTCGCGAACGGATTGACCAATCCGCAAAATTTCTGTTGCATCTGAAAGTAGAAACTCGCCCGATTACAACGGAATGCGTATTTTTCCCCTAGGCCGTTCTAGTTATTCGTTTCGAGCATCAGAACTGCGAAAATGTTGAGTTTCTCAAGCGTTTCTTACCTACAAACTGCCATATCTCGTGAACGGATTGACCAATCCGCAAAATTTCTGTTGCATCTGAAAGTAGAAACTCGCCCGATTACAACGGTATGCGTACTTTTCCCCTAGTCCGTTCTAGTTATTCGTTTCGAGCATCAGAACTGCGAAAATTTTGAGTTTCTCAAGCGTTTCTTACCTCCAAACTGCCATATCTCGCGAACGGATTGACCAATCCGCAAAATTTCTGATGCATCTGAAAGTAGAAACTCGCCCGATTACAACGGTATGCGTACTTTTCCCCTAGGCCGTTCTAGTTATTCGTTTCGAGCATCAGAACTGCGAAAATTTTGAGTTTCTCAAGCGTTTCGGACCTCCATACTGCCATATCTCGCGAAAGGATTGACCAATCCGCAAAATTTCTGATGCATCTGAAAGTAGAAACTCGCCCGATTACAACGGTATGCGTACTTTTCCCCTAGGCCGTTCTAGTTATTCGTTTCGAGCATCAGAACTGCGAAAATTTTGAGTTTCTCAAGCGTTTCGTACCTCCATACTGCCATATCTCGCGAACGGATTGACCAATCCGCAAAATTTCTGATGCATCTGAAAGTAGAAACTCGCCCGATTACAACGGTATGCGTACTTTTCCCCTAGGCCGTTCTAGTTATTCGTTTCGAGCATCAGAACTGCGAAAATTTTGAGTTTCTCAAGCGTTTCTTACTTCCAAACTGCCATATCTCGCGAACGGATTGACCAATCCGCAAAATTTCTGTTGCGTCTGAAAGTAGATACTCGCCCGATTACAACGGTATGAGTACTTTTCCCCTGGGCCATTCTAGTTATTCGTTTCGAGCATCAGGGCTGTGCAAATTTTGAGTTTCTCAACCGTTTCTTACCTCCAAACTGCCATATCTCGCGAACGGATTTTCCAATCCGCAAAATTTCTCTTACATCTGAAAGTAGAAACTCGTCCGATTACAACGGTATGCGTACTTTTCCCCTATGCCGTTCTAGTTATTCGTTTCGAGCATCAGAACTGTAAAAATTTTTAGTTTCTCAAGCGTTTCTTACTTCCAAACTGCCATATCTCGCGAACGGATTGACCAATCCGCAAAATTTCTGTTGCGTCTGAAAGTAGATACTCGCCCGATTACAACGGTATGCGTACTTTTCCCCTAGGCCGTTCTAGTTATGCTTGTCAAGCATCAGAACTGCGAAAATTTTGAGTTTCTCGAGCGTTTCTTACCTCCAAACTGCCATATCTCGCGAACGGATTGACCAATCCGCAAAATTTCTGTTGCATCTGAAAGTAGAAACTCGCCCGATTACAACACTATGCGTACTTTTCCCCTAGGCCGTTCTAGTTATTCGTTTCGAGCATCAGAACTGCGAAAATTTTGAGTTTCTCAAGCGTTTCTTACCTCCAAACTGCCATATCTCGCGAACGGATAGACCAATCCGCAAAATTTCTGTTGCATCTGAAGGTAGAAACTCGCCCGATTACAACGGTATGCGTACTTTTCCCCTAGGCCGTTCTAGTTATGCTTGTCGAGCATCAGAACTGCGAAAATTTTGAGTTTCTCGAGCGTTTCTCACCTACAAACTGCCACATCTCGCGAACGGATTGACCAATCTGCAAAATTTCTGTTGCGTCTGAAAGTAGATACTCGCCCGATTACAACGGTATGAGTACTTTTCCCCTGGGCCATTCTAGTTATTCGTTTCGAGCATCAGAACTGTGCAAATTTTGAGTTTCTCAACCGTTTCTTACCTCCAAACTGCCATATCTCGCGAACGGATAGACCAATCCGCAATATTTCTGTTGCATCTGAAAGTAGAAACTCGCCCGATTACAACGGTATGCGTACTTTTCCCCTAGGCCGTTCTAGTTATGCTTGTCGAGCATCAGAACTGCGAAAATTTTGAGTTTCTCGAGCGTTTCTCACCTACAAACTGCCACATCTCGCGAACGGATTGACCAATCTGCAAAATTTCTGTTGCATCTGAAAGTAGAAACTCGCCCGATTACAACACTATGCGTACTTTTCCCCTAGGCCGTTCTAGTTATTCGTTTCGAGCATCAGAACTGTGCAAATTTTGAGTTTCTCAACCGTTTCTTACCTCCAAACTGCCATATCTCGCGAACGGATAGACCAATCCGCAAAATTTCTCTTACATCTGAAAGTAGAAACTCGTCCGATTACAACGGCATGCGTACTTTTCCCCTAGGCCGTTCTAGTTATTCGTTTCGAGCATCAGAACAGTGAAAATTTTTAGTTTCTCTAGCGTTTCTTACTTCCAAACTGCCATATCTCGCGAACGGATTGACCAATCCGCAATATTTCTGTTGCATCTGAAAGTAGAAACTCGCCCGATTACAACGGTATGCGTACTTTTCCCCTAGGCCGTTCTAGTTATGCTTGTCGAGCATCAGAACTGCGAAAATTTTGAGTTTCTCTAGCGTTTCTTACTTCCAAACTGCCATATCTCGCGAACGGATTGACCAATCCGCAATATTTCTGTTGCATCTGAAAGTAGAAACTCGCCCGATTACAACGGTATGCGTACTTTTCCCCTAGGCCGTTCTAGTTATTCGTTTCGAGCATCAGAACTGCGAAAATGTTGAGTTTCTCAAGCGTTTCTTTCCTCCAAACTGCCATATCTCGCGAACGGATTGACCAATCCGCAAAATTTCTGTTGCATCTGAAAGTAGAAACTCGCCCGATAACAACGGTATGCGTACTTTTCCCCTAGACCGTTTTAGTTATGCTTGTCGAGCATCAGAACTGCGAAAATTTTGAGTTTCTCAAGCGTTTCTTACCTCCAAACTGCCATATCTCGCGAACGGATTGACTAATCCGCAAAATTTCTGTTGCATCTGAATATAGAAACAAGCCCGATTACAACGGTATGCGTACTTTTCCCCTAGGCCGTTCTAGTTGTTCGTTTCGAGCATCAGAACTGCCAAAATTTTGTGTTTCTCAAGTGTTTCATACTTCCAAACTGCCATATCTCGCGAACGGATTGACCAATCCGCAAAATTTCTGTTGCATCTGAAAGTAGAAACTCGCCCGATTACAACGGTATGCGTACTTTTCCCCTAGGCCGCTCTATTTATTCGTTTCGTGCATCAGAACTGCGAAAATTTTGTGTTTCTCAAGTGTTTCATACTTTCAAACTGCCATATCTCGCGAACGGATTGACCAATCCGCAAAATTTCTGTTGCATCTGAAAGTAGAAACTCGCCCGATTACAACGGAATGCGTACTTTTCCCCTAGGCCGTTCTAGTTATTCGTTTCGAGCATCAGAACTGCGAAAATGTTGAGTGTCTCAAGCGTTTCTTACCTACAAACTGCCATATCTCGCGAACGGATTGACCAATCCGCAAAATTTCTGTTGCATCTGAAAGTAGAAACTCGCCCGATAACAACGGTATGCGTACTTTTCCCCTAGACCGTTTTAGTTATGCTTGTCGAGCATCAGAACTGCGAAAATTTTGAGTTTCTCAAGCGTTTCTTACCTCCAAACTGCCATATCTCGCGAACGGATTGACTAATCCGCAAAATTTCTGTTGCATCTGAATATAGAAACAAGCCCGATTACAACGGTATGCGTACTTTTCCCCTAGGCCGTTCTAGTTATTCGTTTCGAGCATCAGAACTGCGAACATTTTGAGTTTCTCAAGCGTTTCATACTTCCAAACTGCCATATCTCGCGAACGGATTGACCAATCCGCAAAATTTCTGTTGCATCTGAAAGTAGAAACACGCCCGATTACAACGGAATGCGTACTTTTCCCCTAGGCCGTTCTAGTTATTCGTTCCGAGCATCAGAACTGCGAAAATGTTCAGTTTCTCTAGCGTTTCTTACCTACAAAATGCCATATCTCGCGAACGGATTGACCAATCCGCAAAATTTCTGTTGCATCTGAAAGTAGAAACTCGCCCGATTACAACGGTATGCGTACTTTTCCCCTAGCCCGTTCTAGTTATTCGTTTCGAGCATCAGAACTGCGAAAATTATGAGTTTCTCAAGCGTTTCTTACCTCCAAACTGCCATATCTCGCGAACGGATTGACCAATCCGCAAAATTTCTGTTGCATCTGAAAGTAGAAACTCGCCCGATTACAACGGAATGCGTATTTTTCCCCTAGGCCGTTCTAGTTATTCGTTTCGAGCATCAGAACTGCGAAAATGTTGAGTTTCTCAAGCGTTTCTTACCTACAAACTGCCATATCTCGTGAACGGATTGACCAATCCGCAAAATTTCTGTTGCATCTGAAAGTAGAAACTCGCCCGATTACAACGGTATGCGTACTTTTCCCCTAGTCCGTTCTAGTTATTCGTTTCGAGCATCAGAACTGCGAAAATTTTGAGTTTCTCAAGCGTTTCTTACCTCCAAACTGCCATATCTCGCGAACGGATTGACCAATCCGCAAAATTTCTGATGCATCTGAAAGTAGAAACTCGCCCGATTACAACGGTATGCGTACTTTTCCCCTAGGCCGTTCTAGTTATTCGTTTCGAGCATCAGAACTGCGAAAATTTTGAGTTTCTCAAGCGTTTCGGACCTCCATACTGCCATATCTCGCGAAAGGATTGACCAATCCGCAAAATTTCTGATGCATCTGAAAGTAGAAACTCGCCCGATTACAACGGTATGCGTACTTTTCCCCTAGGCCGTTCTAGTTATTCGTTTCGAGCATCAGAACTGCGAAAATTTTGAGTTTCTCAAGCGTTTCGTACCTCCATACTGCCATATCTCGCGAACGGATTGACCAATCCGCAAAATTTCTGATGCATCTGAAAGTAGAAACTCGCCCGATTACAACGGTATGCGTACTTTTCCCCTAGGCCGTTCTAGTTATTCGTTTCGAGCATCAGAACTGCGAAAATTTTGAGTTTCTCAAGCGTTTCTTACTTCCAAACTGCCATATCTCGCGAACGGATTGACCAATCCGCAAAATTTCTGTTGCGTCTGAAAGTAGATACTCGCCCGATTACAACGGTATGAGTACTTTTCCCCTGGGCCATTCTAGTTATTCGTTTCGAGCATCAGGGCTGTGCAAATTTTGAGTTTCTCAACCGTTTCTTACCTCCAAACTGCCATATCTCGCGAACGGATTTTCCAATCCGCAAAATTTCTCTTACATCTGAAAGTAGAAACTCGTCCGATTACAACGGTATGCGTACTTTTCCCCTATGCCGTTCTAGTTATTCGTTTCGAGCATCAGAACTGTAAAAATTTTTAGTTTCTCAAGCGTTTCTTACTTCCAAACTGCCATATCTCGCGAACGGATTGACCAATCCGCAAAATTTCTGTTGCGTCTGAAAGTAGATACTCGCCCGATTACAACGGTATGCGTACTTTTCCCCTAGGCCGTTCTAGTTATGCTTGTCAAGCATCAGAACTGCGAAAATTTTGAGTTTCTCGAGCGTTTCTTACCTCCAAACTGCCATATCTCGCGAACGGATTGACCAATCCGCAAAATTTCTGTTGCATCTGAAAGTAGAAACTCGCCCGATTACAACACTATGCGTACTTTTCCCCTAGGCCGTTCTAGTTATTCGTTTCGAGCATCAGAACTGCGAAAATTTTGAGTTTCTCAAGCGTTTCTTACCTCCAAACTGCCATATCTCGCGAACGGATAGACCAATCCGCAAAATTTCTGTTGCATCTGAAGGTAGAAACTCGCCCGATTACAACGGTATGCGTACTTTTCCCCTAGGCCGTTCTAGTTATGCTTGTCGAGCATCAGAACTGCGAAAATTTTGAGTTTCTCGAGCGTTTCTCACCTACAAACTGCCACATCTCGCGAACGGATTGACCAATCTGCAAAATTTCTGTTGCATCTGAAAGTAGAAACTCGCCCGATTACAACACTATGCGTACTTTTCCCCTAGGCCGTTCTAGTTATTCGTTTCGAGCATCAGAACTGTGCAAATTTTGAGTTTCTCAACCGTTTCTTACCTCCAAACTGCCATATCTCGCGAACGGATAGACCAATCCGCAAAATTTCTCTTACATCTGAAAGTAGAAACTCGTCCGATTACAACGGCATGCGTACTTTTCCCCTAGGCCGTTCTAGTTATTCGTTTCGAGCATCAGAACAGTGAAAATTTTTAGTTTCTCTAGCGCTTCTTACTTCCAAACTGCCATATCTCGCGAACGGATTGACCAATCCGCAATATTTCTGTTGCATCTGAAAGTAGAAACTCGCCCGATTACAACGGTATGCGTACTTTTCCCCTAGGCCGTTCTAGTTATGCTTGTCGAGCATCAGAACTGCGAAAATTTTGAGTTTCTCTAGCGTTTCTTACTTCCAAACTGCCATATCTCGCGAACGGATTGACCAATCCGCAATATTTCTGTTGCATCTGAAAGTAGAAACTCGCCCGATTACAACGGTATGCGTACTTTTCCCCTAGGCCGTTCTAGTTATTCGTTTCGAGCATCAGAACTGCGAAAATGTTGAGTTTCTCAAGCGTTTCTTTCCTCCAAACTGCCATATCTCGCGAACGGATTGACCAATCCGCAAAATTTCTGTTGCATCTGAAAGTAGAAACTCGCCCGATAACAACGGTATGCGTACTTTTCCCCTAGACCGTTTTAGTTATGCTTGTCGAGCATCAGAACTGCGAAAATTTTGAGTTTCTCAAGCGTTTCTTACCTCCAAACTGCCATATCTCGCGAACGGATTGACTAATCCGCAAAATTTCTGTTGCATCTGAATATAGAAACAAGCCCGATTACAACGGTATGCGTACTTTTCCCCTAGGCCGTTCTAGTTATTCGTTTCGAGCATCAGAACTGCCAAAATTTTGTGTTTCTCAAGTGTTTCATACTTCCAAACTGCCATATCTCGCGAACGGATTGACCAATCCGCAAAATTTCTGTTGCATCTGAAAGTAGAAACTCGCCCGATTACAACGGTATGCGTACTTTTCCCCTAGGCCGCTCTATTTATTCGTTTCGTGCATCAGAACTGCGAAAATTTTGTGTTTCTCAAGTGTTTCATACTTTCAAACTGCCATATCTCGCGAACGGATTGACCAATCCGCAAAATTTCTGTTGCATCTGAAAGTAGAAACTCGCCCGATTACAACGGAATGCGTACTTTTCCCCTAGGCCGTTCTAGTTATTCGTTTCGAGCATCAGAACTGCGAAAATGTTGAGTGTCTCAAGCGTTTCTTACCTACAAACTGCCATATCTCGCGAACGGATTGACCAATCCGCAAAATTTCTGTTGCATCTGAAAGTAGAAACTCGCTCGATAACAACGGTATGCGTACTTTTCCCCTAGACCGTTTTAGTTATGCTTGTCGAGCATCAGAACTGCGAAAATTTTGAGTTTCTCAAGCGGTTCTTACCTCCAAACTGCCATATCTCGCGAACGGATTGACTAATCCGCAAAATTTCTGTTGCATCTGAAAGTAGAAACTCGCCCGATAACAACGGTATGCGTACTTTTCCCCTAGACCGTTTTAGTTATGCTTGTCGAGCATCAGAACTGCGAAAATTTTGAGTTTCTCAAGCGTTTCTTACCTCCAAACTGCCATATCTCGCGAACGGATTGACTAATCCGCAAAATTTCTGTTGCATCTGAATATAGAAACAAGCCCGATTACAACGGTATGCGTACTTTTCCCCTAGGCCGTTCTAGTTATTCGTTTCGAGCATCAGAACTGCCAAAATTTTGTGTTTCTCAAGTGTTTCATACTTCCAAACTGCCATATCTCGCGAACGGATTGACCAATCCGCAAAATTTCTGTTGCATCTGAAAGTAGAAACTCGCCCGATTACAACGGTATGCGTACTTTTCCCCTAGGCCGCTCTATTTATTCGTTTCGTGCATCAGAACTGCGAAAATTTTGTGTTTCTCAAGTGTTTCATACTTTCAAACTGCCATATCTCGCGAACGGATTGACCAATCCGCAAAATTTCTGTTGCATCTGAAAGTAGAAACTCGCCCGATTACAACGGAATGCGTACTTTTCCCCTAGGCCGTTCTAGTTATTCGTTTCGAGCATCAGAACTGCGAAAATGTTGAGTGTCTCAAGCGTTTCTTACCTACAAACTGCCATATCTCGCGAACGGATTGACCAATCCGCAAAATTTCTGTTGCATCTGAAAGTAGAAACTCGCCCGATTACAACGGTATGCGTACTTTTCCCCTAGGCCGCTCTATTTATTCGTTTCGTGCATCAGAACTGCGAAAATTTTGTGTTTCTCAAGTGTTTCATACTTTCAAACTGCCATATCTCGCGAACGGATTGACCAATCCGCAAAATTTCTGTTGCATCTGAAAGTAGAAACTCGCCCGATTACAACGGAATGCGTACTTTTCCCCTAGGCCGTTCTAGTTATTCGTTTCGAGCATCAGAACTGCGAAAATGTTGAGTGTCTCAAGCGTTTCTTACCTACAAACTGCCATATCTCGCGAACGGATTGACCAATCCGCAAAATTTCTGTTGCATCTGAAAGTAGAAACTCGCCCGATAACAACGGTATGCGTACTTTTCCCCTAGACCGTTTTAGTTATGCTTGTCGAGCATCAGAACTGCGAAAATTTTGAGTTTCTCAAGCGTTTCTTACCTCCAAACTGCCATATCTCGCGAACGGATTGACTAATCCGCAAAATTTCTGTTGCATCTGAATATAGAAACAAGCCCGATTACAACGGTATGCGTACTTTTCCCCTAGGCCGTTCTAGTTATTCGTTTCGAGCATCAGAACTGCGAAAATTTTGTGTTTCTCAAGTGTTTCATACTTCCAAACTGCCATATCTCGCGAACGGATTGACCAATCCGCAAAATTTCTGTTGCATCTGAAAGTAGAAACTCGCCCGATTACAACGGAATGCGTACTTTTCCCCTAGGCCGTTCTAGTTATTCGTTTCGAGCATCAGAACTGCGAAAATGTTGAGTGTCTCAAGCGTTTCTTACCTACAAACTGCCATATCTCGCGAACGGATTGACCAATCCGCAAAATTTCTGTTGCATCTGAAAGTAGAAACTCGCCCGATTACAACGGTATGCGTACTTCTCCCCTAGGCCGCTCTATTTATTCGTTTCGTGCATCAGAACTGCGAAAATTTTGTGTTTCTCAAGTGTTTCATACTTTCAAACTGCCATATCTCGCGAACGGATTGACCAATCCGCAAAATTTCTGTTGCATCTGAAAGTAGAAAGTCGCCCGATTACAACGGTATGCGTACTTTTCCCCTAGGCCGTTCTAGTTATTCGTTTCGAGCATCAGAACTGCGAAAATTTTGAGTTTCTCAAGCGTTTCTTACCTCCAAACTGCCATGTCTCGCGAACGGATTGACCAATCCGCAAAATTTCTGTTGCATCTGAAAGTAGAAACTCGCCCGATTACAACGGTATGCGTACTTTTCCCCTAGTCCGTTCTAGTTATTCGTTTCGAGCATCAGAACTGCGAACATTTTGAGTTTCTCAAGCGTTTCATACTTCCAAACTGCCATATCTCGCGAACGGATTGACCAATCCGCAAAATTTCTGTTGCATCTGAAAGTAGAAACACGCCCGATTACAACGGAATGCGTACCTTTCCCCTAGGCCGTTCTAGTTATTCGTTCCGAGCATCAGAACTGCGAAAATGTTCAGTTTCTCAAGCGTTTCTTACCTACAATATGCCATATCTCGCGAACGGATTGACCAATCCGCAAAATTTCTGTTGCATCTGAAAGTAGAAACTCGCCCGATTACAACGGTATGCGTACTTTTCCCCTAGCCCGTTCTAGTTATTCGTTTCGAGCATCAGAACTGCGAAAATTTTGAGTTTCTCAAGCGTTTCTTACCTCCAAACTGCCATATCTCGCGAACGGATTGACCAATCCGCAAAATTTCTGTTGCATCTGAAAGTAGAAACTCGCCCGATTACAACGGTATGCGTACTTTTCCCCTAGGCCGTTCTAGTTATTCGTTTCGAGCATCAGAACTGCGAAAATTTTGAGTTTCTCAAGCGTTTCTTTCCTCCAAACTGCCATATCTCGCGAACGGATTGACAAATCCGCAAAATTTCTGTTGCATCTGAAAGTAGAAACTCGCCCGATTACAACGGAATGCGTACTTTTCCCCTAGGCCGTTCTAGTTATTCGTTTCGAGCATCAGAACTGCGAAAATGTTGAGTGTCTCAAGCGTTTCTTACCTACAAACTGCCATATCTCGCGAACGGATTGACCAATCCGCAAAATTTCTGTTGCATCTGAAAGTAGAAACTCGCCCGATAACAACGGTATGCGTACTTTTCCCCTAGACCGTTTTAGTTATGCTTGTCGAGCATCAGAACTGCGAAAATTTTGAGTTTCTCAAGCGTTTCTTACCTCCAAACTGCCATATCTCGCGAACGGATTGACTAATCCGCAAAATTTCTGTTGCATCTGAATATAGAAACAAGCCCGATTACAACGGTATGCGTACTTTTCCCCTAGGCCGTTCTAGTTATTCGTTTCGAGCATCAGAACTGCGAAAATTTTGTGTTTCTCAAGTGTTTCATACTTCCAAACTGCCATATCTCGCGAACGGATTGACCAATCCGCAAAATTTCTGTTGCATCTGAAAGTAGAAACTCGCCCGATTACAACGGTATGCGTACTTTTCCCCTAGGCCGCTCTATTTATTCGTTTCGTGCATCAGAACTGCGAAAATTTTGTGTTTCTCAAGTGTTTCATACTTTCAAACTGCCATATCTCGCGAACGGATTGACCAATCCGCAAAATTTCTGTTGCATCTGAAAGTAGAAAGTCGCCCGATTACAACGGTATGCGTACTTTTCCCCTAGGCCGTTCTAGTTATTCGTTTCGAGCATCAGAACTGCGAAAATTTTGAGTTTCTCAAGCGTTTCTTACCTCCAAACTGCCATATCTCGCGAACGGATTGACCAATCCGCAAAATTTCTGTTGCATCTGAAAGTAGAAACTCGCCCCATTACAACGGTATGCGTACTTTTCCCCTAGGCCGCTCTATTTATTCGTTTCGTGCATCAGAACTGCGAAAATTTTGTGTTTCTCAAGTGTTTCATACTTTCAAACTGCCATATCTCGCGAACGGATTGACCAATCCGCAAAATTTCTGTTGCATCTGAAAGTAGAAAGTCGCCCGATTACAACGGTATGCGTACTTTTCCCCTAGGCCGTTCTAGTTATTCGTTTCGAGCATCAGAACTGCGAAAATTTTGAGTTTCTCAAGCGTTTCTTAACTCCAAACTGCCATATCTCGCGAACGGATTGACCAATCCGCAAAATTTCTGTTGCATCTGAAAGTAGAAACTCGCCCGATTACAACGGTATGCGTACTTTTCCCCTAGTCCGTTCTAGTTATTCGTTTCGAGCATCAGAACTGCGAACATTTTGAGTTTCTCAAGCGTTTCATACTTCCAAACTGCCATATCTCGCGAACGGATTGACCAATCCGCAAAATTTCTGTTGCATCTGAAAGTAGAAACACGCCCGATTACAACGGAATGCGTACTTTTCCCCTAGGCCGTTCTAGTTATTCGTTCCGAGCATCAGAACTGCGAAAATGTTCAGTTTCTCTAGCGTTTCTTACCTACAAAATGCCATATCTCGCGAACGGATTGACCAATCCGCAAAATTTCTGTTGCATCTGAAAGTAGAAACTCGCCCGATTACAACGGTATGCGTACTTTTCCCCTAGCCCGTTCTAGTTATTCGTTTCGAGCATCAGAACTGCGAAAATTATGAGTTTCTCAAGCGTTTCTTACCTCCAAACTGCCATATCTCGCGAACGGATTGACCAATCCGCAAAATTTCTGTTGCATCTGAAAGTAGAAACTCGCCCCGATTACAACGGAATGCGTATTTTTCCCTAGGGCCGTTCTAGTTATTCGTTTTCGAGCATCAGAACTGCGAAAATGTTGAGTTTCTCAAGCGTTTCTTACCTACAAACTGCCATATCTCGTGAACGGATTGACCAATCCGCAAAATTTCTGTTGCATCTGAAAAGTAGAAACTCGCCCGATTACAACGGTATGCGTACTTTTCCCCTAGTCCGTTCTAGTTATTCGTTTCGAGCATCAGAACTGCGAAAATTTTGAGTTTCTCAAGCGTTTTCTTACCTCCAAACTGCCATATCTCTCGAACGGATTGACCAATCCGCAAATTTCTGATGCAATCTGAAAAGTAGAAACTCGCCCGATTACAACGGTAATGCGTACTTTTCCCCTAGCCCGTTCTAGTTATTCGTTTCGAGCATCAGAACTGCGAAAATTATGAGTTTCTCAAGCGGTTTCTTACCTCCAAACTGCCATATCTCGCGAACGGATTGACCAATCCGCAAAATTTCTGTTGCATCTGAAAGTAGAAACTCGCCCCGATTACAACGGAATGCGTACTTTTCCCCCTAGGCCGTTCTAGTTATTCGTTTCGAGCATCAGAACTGCGAAAATGTTGAGTTTCTCAAGCGTTTCTTACCTACAAACTGCTCATATCTCGTGAACGGATTGACCAATCCGCAAAATTTCTGTTGCATCCTGAAAGTAGAAACTCGCCCGATTACAACGGTATGCGTACTTTTCCCTAGTCCGTTCTAGTTATTCGTTCGAGCATCAGAAACTGCGAAAATTTTGAGTTTCTCAAGCCGTTTCTTACCTCCAAACTGCCATATCTCGCGAACGGATTGACCAATCCGCAAAATTTCTGATGCATCTGAAAGTAGAAACTCGCCCGATTACAACGGTATGCGTACTTTTCCCCTAGACCGCTGTAGTTATTCGTTTCGAGCATCAGGAACTGCGAAATTTTGTGTTCTCAAGTGTTTCATACTTCCAAACTGCCATATTCTCGCGAAACGGATTGACCAATCCGCAACATCGAAAATTTCTGTTGCATCTGAAAGTAGAAACTCGCCCGATTACAACAGTATGCATACTTTTCCCCTAGGCCGTTCTAGTTATTCGTTTCGAGCATCAGAACTGCGAAAATTTTGTGTTTCTCAAGTGTTTCATACTTTCAAACTGCCATATCTCGCGAACGGATTGACCAATCCGCAAAATTTCTGTTGCATCTAAAAGTAGAAACTCGCCCGATTACAACGGAATGCGTACTTTTCCCCTAGGCCGTTCTAGTTATTCGTTTCGAGCATCAGAACTGCGAAAATTTTGAGTTTCTCAAGCGTTTCTTACGTCCAAACTGTCATATCTCGCGAACGGATTGACTAATCCGCAATACTTCTGTTATATCTGAAAGTAGAAACTCGCCTGATTACAAAGGTATGCGTACTTTTCCCCTAGGCCGTTCTAGTTATTCGTTTCGAACATCAGAACTGCGAAAATTTTGAGTTTCTCAAGCGTTTCTTACCTACAAACTGCCATATCTTGCGAACGGATGGACAAATCCGCAAAATTTCTGTTGCATCTGAAAGTAGAAACTCGCCCGATTACAACGGTATACGTACTTTTCCCCTAGGCCGTTCTAGTTATTCGTTTCGAGCATCAGAACTGCGAAAATTTTGAGTTTCTCAAGCGTTTCTTACGTCCAAACTGTCATATCTCGCGAACGGATTGACTAATCCGCAATATTTCTGTTACATCTGAAAGTAGAAACTCGCCCGATTACAACGGTATGCGTACTTTTCCCCTAGGACGTTCTAGTTATTCGTTTCGAGCATCAGAACTGCGAAAATTTTGAGTTTCTCAAGCGTTTCTTACCTACAAACTGCCATATCTCGCGAACGGATTGACCAATCCGCAAAATTTCTGTTGAATCTGAAAGCAGAAACTCGCCCGATTACAACGGTATGCGTACTTTTCCCCTAGGCCGTTCTAGTTATTCGTTTCGAGCATCAGAACTGCGAAAATTTTGAGTTTCTCAAGCGTTTCTTACCTACAAACTGCCATATCTCGCGAACGGATTGACCAATCCGCAAAATTTCTGTTGCATCTGAAAGTAGAAACTCGCCCGATTACAACGGTATGCGTACTTTTCCCCTAGGCCGCTCTATTTATTCGTTTCGAGCATCAGAACTGCGAAAATTTTGTGTTTCTCAAGTGTTTCATACTTCCAAACTGCCATATCTCGCGAACGGATTGACCAATCCGCAAAATTTCTGTTGCATCTGAAAGTAGAAACTCGCCCGATTACAACGGAATGCGTACTTTTCCCCTAGGCCGTTCTAGTTATTCGTTTCGAGCATCAGAACTGCGAAAATGTTGAGTTTCTCAAGCGTTTCTTACCTACAAACTGCCATATCTCGCGAACGGATTGACCACGCCGCAAAATTTCTGTTGCATCTGAAAGTAGAAACTCGCCCGATTACAACGGTATGCGTACTTTTCCCCTAGACCGTTCTAGTTATGCTTGTCGAGCATCAGAACAGCGAAAATTTTGAGTTTCTCAAGCGTTTCTTACCTCCAAACTGCCATATCTCGCGAACGGATTGACCAATCCGCAAAATTTCTGTTGCATCTGAAAGTAGAAAGTCGCCCGATTACAACGGTATGCGTACTTTTCCCCTAGGCCGTTCTAGTTATTCGTTTCGAGCATCAGAACTGCGAAAATTTTGAGTTTCTCAAGCGTTTCTTACGTCCAAACTGTCATATCTCGCGAACGGATTGACTAATCCGCAATACTTCTGTTACATCTGAAAGTAGAAACTCGCCCGATTACAACGGTATGCGTACTTTTCCCCTAGGCCGTTCTAGTTATTCGTTTCGAGCATCAGAACTGCGAAAATTTTGAGTTTCTCAAGCGTTTCTTACCTCCAAACTGCCATATCTCGCGAACGGATTGACCAATCCGCAAAATTTCTGATGCATCTGAAAGTAGAAACTCGCCCGATTACAACGGTATGCGTACTTTTCCCCTAGGCCGTTCTAGTTATTCGTTTCGAGCATCAGAACTGCGAAAATTTTGAGTTTCTCAAGCGTTTCTTACCTACAAACTGCCATATCTCGCGAACGGATTGACCAATCCGCAAAATTTCTGTTGCATATGAAAGTAGAAACTCGCCCGATTACAACGGTATGCGTACTTTTCCCCTAGACCGTTCTAGTTATGCTTGTCGAGCATCAGAACAGCGAAAATTTTGAGTTTCTCAAGCGTTTCTTACCTCCAAACTGCCATATCTCGCGAACGGATTGACCAATCCGCAAAATTTCTGTTGCATCTGAAAGTAGAAAGTCGCCCGATTACAACGGTATGCGTACTTTTCCCCTAGGCCGTTCTAGTTATTCGTTTCGAGCATCAGAACTGCGAAAATTTTGAGTTTCTCAAGCGTTTCTTACGTCCAAACTGTCATATCTCGCGAACGGATTGACTAATCCGCAATACTTCTGTTACATCTGAAAGTAGAAACTCGCCCAATTACAACGGAATGCGTACTTTTCCCCTAGGCCGTTCTAGTTATTCGTTTCGAGCATCAGAACTGCGAAAATGTTGAGTTTCTCAAGCGTTTCTTACCTACAAACTGCCATATCTCGCGAACGGATTGACCAATCCGCAAAATTTCTGTTGCATCTGAAAGTAGAAACTCGCCCGATTACAACGGTATGCGTACTTTTCCCCTAGACCGTTCTAGTTATGCTTGTCTAGCATCAGAACAGCGAAAATTTTGAGTTTCTCAAGCGTTTCTTACCTCCGAACTGCCATATCTCGCGAACGGATTGACCAATCCGCAAAATTTCTGTTGTATCTGAAAGTAGAAAGTCGCCCGATTACAACGGTATGCGTACTTTTTCCCTAGGCCGTTCTAGTTATTCGTTTCGAGCATCAGAACTGCGAAAATTTTGAGTTTCTCAAGCGTTTCTTACGTCCAAACTGTCATATCTCGCGAACGGATTGACTAATCCGCAATATTTCTGTTACATCTGAAAGTAGAAACTCGCCCGATTACAACGGTATGCGTACTCTTCCCCTAGGCCGTTCTAGTTATTCGTTTCGAGCATCAGAACTGCGAAAATTTTGAGTTTCTCAAGCGTTTCTTACCTACAAACTGCCATATCTCGCGAACGGATTGACCAATCCGTAAAATTTCTGTTGTATCTGAAAGCAGAAACTCGCCCGATTACAACGGTATGCGTACTTTTCCCCTAGGCCGCTCTATTTATTCGTTTCGAGCATCAGAACTGCGAAAATTTTGTGTTTCTCAAGTGTTTCATACTTTCAAACTGCCATATCTCGCGAACGGATTGACCAATCCGCAAAATTTCTGTTGCCTCTGAAAGTAGAAAGTCGCCCGATTACAACGGTATGCGTACTTTTCCCCTAGGCCGTTCTAGTTATTCGTTTCGAGCATCAGAACTGCGAAAATTTTGAGTTTCTCAAGCGTTTCTTACCTCCAAACTGCCATATCTCGCGAACGGATTGACTAATCCGCAAAATTTCTGTTGCATCAGAAAGTAGAAACTCGCCCGATTACAACGGTATGCGTACTTTTCCCCTAGGCCGTTCTAGTTATTCGTTTCGAGCATCAGAACTGCGAAAATTTTGAGTTTCTCAAGCGTTTCATACCTCCAAACTGCCATATCTCGCGAACGGATTGACCAATCCGCAAAATTTCTGTTGCATCTGAAAGTAGAAACTCGCCCGATTACAACGGAATGCGTACTTTTCCCCTAGGCCGTTCTAGTTATTCGTTTCGAGCATCAGAACTGCGAAAATTTTGAGTTTCTCAAGCGTTTCTTACCTACAAACTGCCATATCTCGCGAACGGATTGACCAATCCGCAAAATTTCTGTTGAATCTGAAAGCAGAAACTCGCCCGATTACAACGGTATGCGTACTTTTCCCCTAGGCCGCTCTATTTATTCGTTTCGAGCATCAGAACTGCGAAAATTTTGTGTTTCTCAAGTGTTTCATACTTCCAAACTGCCATATCTCGCGAACGGATTGACCAATCCGCAAAATTTCTGTTGCATCTGAAAGTAGAAACTCGCCCGATTACAACGGAATGCGTACTTTTCCCCTAGGCCGTTCTAGTTATTCGCTTCGAGCATCAGAACTGCGAAAATGTTGAGTTTCTCAAGCGTTTCTTACCTACAAACTGCCATATCTCGCGAACGGATTGACCAATCCGCAAAATTTCTGTTGCATCTGAAAGTAGAAACTCGCCCGATTACAACGGTATGCGTACTTTTCCCCTAGACCGTTCTAGTTATGCTTGTCGAGCATCAGAACAGCGAAAATTTTGAGTTTCTCAAGCGTTTCTTACCTCCAAACTGCCATATCTCGCGAACGGATTGACCAATCCGCAAAATTTCTGTTGCATCTGAAAGTAGAAACTCGCCCGATTACAACGGTATGCGTACTTTTCCCCTAGGCCGCTCTATTTATTCGTTTCGAGCATCAGAACTGCGAAAATTTTGTGTTTCTCAAGCGTTTCATACTTTCAAACTGCCATATCTCGCGAACGGATTGACCAATCCGCAAAATTTCTGTTGCCTCTGAAAGTAGAAAGTCGCCCGATTACAACGGTATGCGTACTTTCCCCCTAGGCCGTTCTAGTTATTCGTTTCGAGCATCAGAACTGCCAAAATTTTGAGTTTCTCAAGCGTTTCTTACCTCCAAACTGCCATATCTCGCGAACGGATTGACTAATCCGCAAAATTTCTGTTGCATCAGAAAGTAGAAACTCGCCCGATTACAACGGTATGCGTACTTTTCCCCTAGGCCGTTCTAGTTATTCGTTTCGAGCATCAGAACTGCGAAAATTTTGAGTTTCTCAAGCGTTTCTTACCTCCAAACTGCCATATCTCGCGAACGGATTGACCAATCCGCAAAATTTCTGTTGCATCTGAAAGTAGAAACTCGCCCGATTACAACGGAATGCGTACTTTTCCCCTAGGCCGTTCTAGTTATTCGTTTCGAGCATCAGAACTGCGAAAATGTTGAGTTTCTCAAGCGTTTCTTACCTACAGACTGCCATATCTCGCGAACGGATTGACCAATCCGCAAAATTTCTGTTGCATCTGAAAGTAGAAACTCGCCCGATTACAACGGTATGCGTACTTTTCCCCTAGACCGTTCTAGTTATGCTTGTCGAGCATCAGAACAGCGAAAATTTTGAGTTTCTCAAGCGTTTCTTACCTCCAAACTGCCATATCTCGCGAACGGATTGACCAATCCGCAAATTTTCTGTTGTATCTGAAAGTAGAAAGTCGCCCGATTACAACGGTATGCGTACTTTTCCCCTAGGCCGTTCTAGTTATTCGTTTCGAGCATCAGAACTGCGAAAATTTTGAGTTTCTCAAGCGTTTCTTACGTCCAAACTGTCATATCTCGCGAACGGATTGACTAATCCGCAATATTTCTGTTACATCTGAAAGTAGAAACTCGCCCGATTACAACGGTATGCGTACTTTTCCCCTAGGCCGTTCTAGTTATTCGTTTCGAGCATCAGAACTGCGAAAATTTTGAGTTTCTCAAGCGTTTCTTACCTACAAACTGCCATATCTCGCGAACGGATTGACCAATCCGCAAAATTTCTGTTGAATCTGAAAGCAGAAACTCGCCCGATTACAACGGTATGCGTACTTTTCCCCTAGGCCGTTCTAGTTATTCGTTTCGAGCATCAGAACTGCGAAAATTTTGAGTTTCTCAAGCGTTTCTTACCTCCAAACTGCCATATCTCGCGAACGGATTGACCAATCCGCAAAATTTCTGTTGCATCTGAAAGTAGAAACTCGCCCGATTACAACGGAATGCGTACTTTTCCCCTAGGCCGTTCTAGTTATTCGTTTCGAGCATCAGAACTGCGAAAATGTTGAGTTTCTCAAGCGTTTCTTACCTACAGACTGCCATATCTCGCGAACGGATTGACCAATCCGCAAAATTTCTGTTGCATCTGAAAGTAGAAACTCGCCCGATTACAACGGTATGCGTACTTTTCCCCTAGACCGTTCTAGTTATGCTTGTCGAGCATCAGAACAGCGAAAATTTTGAGTTTCTCAAGCGTTTCTTACCTCCAAACTGCCATATCTCGCGAACGGATTGACCAATCCGCAAATTTTCTGTTGTATCTGAAAGTAGAAAGTCGCCCGATTACAACGGTATGCGTACTTTTCCCCTAGGCCGTTCTAGTTATTCGTTTCGAGCATCAGAACTGCGAAAATTTTGAGTTTCTCAAGCGTTTCTTACGTCCAAACTGTCATATCTCGCGAACGGATTGACTAATCCGCAATATTTCTGTTACATCTGAAAGTAGAAACTCGCCCGATTACAACGGTATGCGTACTTTTCCCCTAGGCCGTTCTAGTTATTCGTTTCGAGCATCAGAACTGCGAAAATTTTGAGTTTCTCAAGCGTTTCTTACCTACAAACTGCCATATCTCGCGAACGGATTGACCAATCCGCAAAATTTCTGTTGAATCTGAAAGCAGAAACTCGCCCGATTACAACGGTATGCGTACTTTTCCCCTAGGCCGTTCTAGTTATTCGTTTCGAGCATCAGAACTGCGAAAATTTTGAGTTTCTCAAGCGTTTCTTACCTACAAACTGCCATATCTCGCGAACGGATTGACCAATCCGCAAAATTTCTGTTGCATCTGAAAGTAGAAACTCGCCCGATTACAACGGTATGCGTACTTTTCCCCTAGGCCGCTCTATTTATTCGTTTCGAGCATCAGAACTGCGAAAATTTTGTGTTTCTCAAGTGTTTCATACTTCCAAACTGCCATATCTCGCGAACGGATTGACCAATCCGCAAAATTTCTGTTGCATCTGAAAGTAGAAACTCGCCCGATTACAACGGAATGCGTACTTTTCCCCTAGGCCGTTCTAGTTATTCGTTTCGAGCATCAGAACTGCGAAAATGTTGAGTTTCTCAAGCGTTTCTTACCTACAAACTGCCATATCTCGCGAACGGATTGACCAATCCGCAAAATTTCTGTTGCATCTGAAAGTAGAAACTCGCCCGATTACAACGGTATGCGTACTTTTCCCCTAGACCGTTCTAGTTATGCTTGTCGAGCATCAGAACAGCGAAAATTTTGAGTTTCTCAAGCGTTTCTTACCTCCGAACTGCCATATCTCGCGAACGGATTGACCAATCCGCAAAATTTCTGTTGTATCTGAAAGTAGAAAGTCGCCCGATTACAACGGTATGCGTACTTTTTCCCTAGGCCGTTCTAGTTATTCGTTTCGAGCATCAGAACTGCGAAAATTTTGAGTTTCTCAAGCGTTTCTTACGTCCAAACTGTCATATCTCGCGAACGGATTGACTAATCCGCAATATTTCTGTTACATCTGAAAGTAGAAACTCGCCCGATTACAACGGTATGCGTACTCTTCCCCTAGGCCGTTCTAGTTATTCGTTTCGAGCATCAGAACTGCGAAAATGTTGAGTTTCTCAAGCGTTTCTTACCTACAAACTGCCATATCTCGCGAACGGATTGACCAATCCGCAAAATTTCTGTTGCATCTGAAAGTAGAAACTCGCCCGATTACAACGGTATGCGTACTTTTCCCCTAGACCGTTCTAGTTATGCTTGTCGAGCATCAGAACAGCGAAAATTTTGAGTTTCTCAAGCGTTTCTTACCTCCAAACTGCCATATCTCGCGAACGGATTGACCAATCCGCAAAATTTCTGTTGTATCTGAAAGTAGAAAGTCGCCCGATTACAACGGTATGCGTACTTTTCCCCTAGGCCGTTCTAGTTATTCGTTTCGAGCATCAGAACTGCGAAAATTTTGAGTTTCTCAAGCGTTTCTTACGTCCAAACTGTCATATCTCGCGAACGGATTGACTAATCCGCAATATTTCTGTTACATCTGAAAGTAGAAACTCGCCCGATTACAACGGTATGCGTACTTTTCCCCTAGGCCGTTCTAGTTATTCGTTTCGAGCATCAGAACTGCGAAAATTTTGAGTTTCTCAAGCGTTTCTTACCTCCAAACTGCCATATCTCGCGAACGGATTGACCAATCCGCAAAATTTCTGTTGCATCTGAAAGTAGAAACTCGCCCGATTACAACGGAATGCGTACTTTTCCCCTAGGCCGTTCTAGTTATTCGTTTCGAGCATCAGAACTGCGAAAATGTTGAGTTTCTCAAGCGTTTCTTACCTACAGACTGCCATATCTCGCGAACGGATTGACCAATCCGCAAAATTTCTGTTGCATCTGAAAGTAGAAACTCGCCCGATTACAACGGTATGCGTACTTTTCCCCTAGACCGTTCTAGTTATGCTTGTCGAGCATCAGAACAGCGAAAATTTTGAGTTTCTCAAGCGTTTCTTACCTCCAAACTGCCATATCTCGCGAACGGATTGACCAATCCGCAAATTTTCTGTTGTATCTGAAAGTAGAAAGTCGCCCGATTACAACGGTATGCGTACTTTTCCCCTAGGCCGTTCTAGTTATTCGTTTCGAGCATCAGAACTGCGAAAATTTTGAGTTTCTCAAGCGTTTCTTACGTCCAAACTGTCATATCTCGCGAACGGATTGACTAATCCGCAATATTTCTGTTACATCTGAAAGTAGAAACTCGCCCGATTACAACGGTATGCGTACTTTTCCCCTAGGCCGTTCTAGTTATTCGTTTCGAGCATCAGAACTGCGAAAATTTTGAGTTTCTCAAGCGTTTCTTACCTACAAACTGCCATATCTCGCGAACGGATTGACCAATCCGCAAAATTTCTGTTGAATCTGAAAGCAGAAACTCGCCCGATTACAACGGTATGCGTACTTTTCCCCTAGGCCGTTCTAGTTATTCGTTTCGAGCATCAGAACTGCGAAAATTTTGAGTTTCTCAAGCGTTTCTTACCTACAAACTGCCATATCTCGCGAACGGATTGACCAATCCGCAAAATTTCTGTTGCATCTGAAAGTAGAAACTCGCCCGATTACAACGGTATGCGTACTTTTCCCCTAGGCCGCTCTATTTATTCGTTTCGAGCATCAGAACTGCGAAAATTTTGTGTTTCTCAAGTGTTTCATACTTCCAAACTGCCATATCTCGCGAACGGATTGACCAATCCGCAAAATTTCTGTTGCATCTGAAAGTAGAAACTCGCCCGATTACAACGGAATGCGTACTTTTCCCCTAGGCCGTTCTAGTTATTCGTTTCGAGCATCAGAACTGCGAAAATGTTGAGTTTCTCAAGCGTTTCTTACCTACAAACTGCCATATCTCGCGAACGGATTGACCAATCCGCAAAATTTCTGTTGCATCTGAAAGTAGAAACTCGCCCGATTACAACGGTATGCGTACTTTTCCCCTAGACCGTTCTAGTTATGCTTGTCGAGCATCAGAACAGCGAAAATTTTGAGTTTCTCAAGCGTTTCTTACCTCCGAACTGCCATATCTCGCGAACGGATTGACCAATCCGCAAAATTTCTGTTGTATCTGAAAGTAGAAAGTCGCCCGATTACAACGGTATGCGTACTTTTTCCCTAGGCCGTTCTAGTTATTCGTTTCGAGCATCAGAACTGCGAAAATTTTGAGTTTCTCAAGCGTTTCTTACGTCCAAACTGTCATATCTCGCGAACGGATTGACTAATCCGCAATATTTCTGTTACATCTGAAAGTAGAAACTCGCCCGATTACAACGGTATGCGTACTCTTCCCCTAGGCCGTTCTAGTTATTCGTTTCGAGCATCAGAACTGCGAAAATTTTGAGTTTCTCAAGCGTTTCTTACCTACAAACTGCCATATCTCGCGAACGGATTGACCAATCCGTAAAATTTCTGTTGTATCTGAAAGCAGAAACTCGCCCGATTACAACGGTATGCGTACTTTTCCCCTAGGCCGCTCTATTTATTCGTTTCGAGCATCAGAACTGCGAAAATTTTGTGTTTCTCAAGTGTTTCATACTTTCAAACTGCCATATCTCGCGAACGGATTGACCAATCCGCAAAATTTCTGTTGCCTCTGAAAGTAGAAAGTCGCCCGATTACAACGGTATAAGTACTTTTCCCCTAGGCCGTTCTAGTTATTCGTTTCGAGCATCAGAACTGCGAAAATTTTGAGTTTCTCAAGCGTTTCTTACCTCCAAACTGCCATATCTCGCGAACGGATTGACTAATCCGCAAAATTTCTGTTGCATCAGAAAGTAGAAACTCGCCCGATTACAACGGTATGCGTACTTTTCCCCTAGGCCGTTCTAGTTATTCGTTTCGAGCATCAGAACTGCGAAAATTTTGAGTTTCTCAAGCGTTTCATACCTCCAAACTGCCATATCTCGCGAACGGATTGACCAATCCGCAAAATTTCTGTTGCATCTGAAAGTAGAAACTCGCCCGATTACAACGGAATGCGTACTTTTCCCCTAGGCCGTTCTAGTTATTCGTTTCGAGCATCAGAACTGCGAAAATGTTGAGTTTCTCAAGCGTTTCTTACCTACAAACTGCCATATCTCGCGAACGGATTGACCAATCCGCAAAATTTCTGTTGCATCTGAAAGTAGAAACTCGCCCGATTACAACGGTATGCGTACTTTTCCCCTAGACCGTTCTAGTTATGCTTGTCGAGCATCAGAACAGCGAAAATTTTGAGTTTCTCAAGCGTTTCTTACCTCCAAACTGCCATATCTCGCGAACGGATTGACCAATCCGCAAAATTTCTGTTGTATCTGAAAGTAGAAAGTCGCCCGATTACAACGGTATGCGTACTTTTCCCCTAGGCCGTTCTAGTTATTCGTTTCGAGCATCAGAACTGCGAAAATTTTGAGTTTCTCAAGCGTTTCTTACGTCCAAACTGTCATATCTCGCGAACGGATTGACTAATCCGCAATATTTCTGTTACATCTGAAAGTAGAAACTCGCCCGATTACAACGGTATGCGTACTTTTCCCCTAGGCCGTTCTAGTTATTCGTTTCGAGCATCAGAACTGCGAAAATTTTGAGTTTCTCAAGCGTTTCTTACCTACAAACTGCCATATCTCGCGAACGGATTGACCAATCCGCAAAATTTCTGTTGAATCTGAAAGCAGAAACTCGCCCGATTACAACGGTATGCGTACTTTTCCCCTAGGCCGCTCTATTTATTCGTTTCGAGCATCAGAACTGCGAAAATTCTGTGTTTCTCAAGTGTTTCATACTTCCAAACTGCCATATCTCGCGAACGGATTGACCAATCCGCAAAATTTCTGTTGCATCTGAAAGTAGAAACTCGCCCGATTACAACGGAATGCGTACTTTTCCCCTAGGCCGTTCTAGTTATTCGCTTCGAGCATCAGAACTGCGAAAATGTTGAGTTTCTCAAGCGTTTCTTACCTACAAACTGCCATATCTCGCGAACGGATTGACCAATCCGCAAAATTTCTGTTGCATCTGAAAGTAGAAACTCGCCCGATTACAACGGTATGCGTACTTTTCCCCTAGACCGTTCTAGTTATGCTTGTCGAGCATCAGAACAGCGAAAATTTTGAGTTTCTCAAGCGTTTCTTACCTCCAAACTGCCATATCTCGCGAACGGATTGACCAATCCGCAAAATTTCTGTTGCATCTGAAAGTAGAAACTCGCCCGATTACAACGGTATGCGTACTTTTCCCCTAGGCCGCTCTATTTATTCGTTTCGAGCATCAGAACTGCGAAAATTTTGTGTTTCTCAAGCGTTTCATACTTTCAAACTGCCATATCTCGCGAACGGATTGACCAATCCGCAAAATTTCTGTTGCCTCTGAAAGTAGAAAGTCGCCCGATTACAACGGTATGCGTACTTTTCCCCTAGGCCGTTCTAGTTATTCGTTTCGAGCACCAGAACTGCCAAAATTTTGAGTTTCTCAAGCGTTTCTTACCTCCAAACTGCCATATCTCGCGAACGGATTGACTAATCCGCAAAATTTCTGTTGCATCAGAAAGTAGAAACTCGCCCGATTACAACGGTATGCGTACTTTTCCCCTAGGCCGTTCTAGTTATTCGTTTCGAGCATCAGAACTGCGAAAATTTTGAGTTTCTCAAGCGTTTCTTACCTCCAAACTGCCATATCTCGCGAACGGATTGACCAATCCGCAAAATTTCTGTTGCATCTGAAAGTAGAAACTCGCCCGATTACAACGGAATGCGTACTTTTCCCCTAGGCCGTTCTAGTTATTCGTTTCGAGCATCAGAACTGCGAAAATGTTGAGTTTCTCAAGCGTTTCTTACCTACAGACTGCCATATCTCGCGAACGGATTGACCAATCCGCAAAATTTCTGTTGCATCTGAAAGTAGAAACTCGCCCGATTACAACGGTATGCGTACTTTTCCCCTAGACCGTTCTAGTTATGCTTGTCGAGCATCAGAACAGCGAAAATTTTGAGTTTCTCAAGCGTTTCTTACCTCCAAACTGCCATATCTCGCGAACGGATTGACCAATCCGCAAATTTTCTGTTGTATCTGAAAGTAGAAAGTCGCCCGATTACAACGGTATGCGTACTTTTCCCCTAGGCCGTTCTAGTTATTCGTTTCGAGCATCAGAACTGCGAAAATTTTGAGTTTCTCAAGCGTTTCTTACGTCCAAACTGTCATATCTCGCGAACGGATTGACTAATCCGCAATATTTCTGTTACATCTGAAAGTAGAAACTCGCCCGATTACAACGGTATGCGTACTTTTCCCCTAGGCCGTTCTAGTTATTCGTTTCGAGCATCAGAACTGCGAAAATTTTGAGTTTCTCAAGCGTTTCTTACCTACAAACTGCCATATCTCGCGAACGGATTGACCAATCCGCAAAATTTCTGTTGAATCTGAAAGCAGAAACTCGCCCGATTACAACGGTATGCGTACTTTTCCCCTAGGCCGTTCTAGTTATTCGTTTCGAGCATCAGAACTGCGAAAATTTTGAGTTTCTCAAGCGTTTCTTACCTACAAACTGCCATATCTCGCGAACGGATTGACCAATCCGCTAAATTTCTGTTGCATCTGAAAGTAGAAACTCGCCCGATTACAACGGTATGCGTACTTTTCCCCTAGGCCGCTCTATTTATTCGTTTCGAGCATCAGAACTGCGAAAATTTTGTGTTTCTCAAGTGTTTCATACTTCCAAACTGCCATATCTCGCGAACGGATTGACCAATCCGCAAAATTTCTGTTGCATCTGAAAGTAGAAACTCGCCCGATTACAACGGAATGCGTACTTTTCCCCTAGGCCGTTCTAGTTATTCGTTTCGAGCATCAGAACTGCGAAAATGTTGAGTTTCTCAAGCGTTTCTTACCTACAAACTGCCATATCTCGCGAACGGATTGACCAATCCGCAAAATTTCTGTTGCATCTGAAAGTAGAAACTCGCCCGATTACAACGGTATGCGTACTTTTCCCCTAGACCGTTCTAGTTATGCTTGTCGAGCATCAGAACAGCGAAAATTTTGAGTTTCTCAAGCGTTTCTTACCTCCAAACTGCCATATCTCGCGAACGGATTGACCAATCCGCAAAATTTCTGTTGCATCTGAAAGTAGAAAGTCGCCCGATTACAACGGTATGCGTACTTTTCCCCTAGGCCGTTCTAGTTATTCGTTTCGAGCATCAGAACTGCGAAAGTTTTGAGTTTCTCAAGCGTTTCTTACGTCCAAACTGTCATATCTCGCGAACGGATTGACTAATCCGCAATACTTCTGTTACATCTGAAAGTAGAAACTCGCCCGATTACAACGGTATGCGTACTTTTCCCCTAGGCCGTTCTAGTTATGCTTGTCGAGCATCAGAACAGCGAAAATTTTGAGTTTCTCAAGCGTTTCTTACCTCCAAACTGCCATATCTCGCGAACGGATTGACCAATCCGCAAAATTTCTGTTGCATCTGAAAGTAGAATGTCGCCCGATTACAACGGTATGCGTACTTTTCCCCTAGGCCGTTCTAGTTATTCGTTTCGATCATCAGAACTGCGAAAATTTTGAGTTTCTCAAGCGTTTCTTACCTCCAAACTGCCATATCTCGCGAACGGATTGACCAATCCGCAAAATTTCTGTTGCATCTGAAAGTAGAAACTCGCCCGATTACAACGGTATGCGTAGTTTTCCCCTAGGCCGCTCTATTTATTCGTTTCGAGCATCAGAACTGCGAAAATTTTGTGTTTCTCAAGCGTTTCATACTTTCAAACTGCCATATCTCGCGAACGGATTGACCAATCCGCAAAATTTCTGTTGCCTCTGAAAGTAGAAAGTCGCCCGATTACAACGGTATGCGTACTTTTCCCCTAGGCCGTTCTAGTTATTCGTTTCGAGCATCAGAACTGCGAAAATTTTGAGTTTCTCAAGCGTTTCTTACCTACAAACTGCCATATCTCGCGAACGGATTGACCAATCCGCAAAATTTCTGTTGAATCTGAAAGCAGAAACTCGCCCGATTACAACGGTATGCGTACTTTTCCCCTAGGCCGTTCTAGTTATTCGTTTCGAGCATCAGAACTGCGAAAATTTTGAGTTTCTCAAGCGTTTCTTACCTACAAACTGCCATATCTCGCGAACGGATTGACCAATCCGCAAAATTTCTGTTGCATCTGAAAGTAGAAACTCGCCCGATTACAGCGGTATGCGTACTTTTCCCCTAGGCCGCTCTATTTATTCGTTTCGAGCATCAGAACTGCGAAAATTTTGTGTTTCTCAAGTGTTTCATACTTCCAAACTGCCATATCTCGCGAACGGATTGACCAATCCGCAAAATTTCTGTTGCATCTGAAAGTAGAAACTCGCCCGATTACAACGGAATGCGTACTTTTCCCCTAGGCCGTTCTAGTTATTCGTTTCGAGCATCAGAACTGCGAAAATGTTGAGTTTCTCAAGCGTTTCTTACCTACAAACTGCCATATCTCGCGAACGGATTGACCAATCCGCAAAATTTCTGTTGCATCTGAAAGTAGAAACTCGCCCGATTACAACGGTATGCGTACTTTTCCCCTAGACCGTTCTAGTTATGCTTGTCGAGCATCAGAACAGCGAAAATTTTGAGTTTCTCAAGCGTTTCTTACCTCCAAACTGCCATATCTCGCGAACGGATTGACCAATCCGCAAAATTTCTGTTGCATCTGAAAGTAGAAAGTCGCCCGATTACAACGGTATGCGTACTTTTCCCCTAGGCCGTTCTAGTTATTCGTTTCGAGCATCAGAACTGCGAAAGTTTTGAGTTTCTCAAGCGTTTCTTACGTCCAAACTGTCATATCTCGCGAACGGATTGACTAATCCGCAATACTTCTGTTACATCTGAAAGTAGAAACTCGCCCGATTACAACGGTATGCGTACTTTTCCCCTAGGCCGTTCTAGTTATGCTTGTCGAGCATCAGAACAGCGAAAATTTTGAGTTTCTCAAGCGTTTCTTACCTCCAAACTGCCATATCTCGCGAACGGATTGACCAATCCGCAAAATTTCTGTTGCATCTGAAAGTAGAATGTCGCCCGATTACAACGGTATGCGTACTTTTCCCCTAGGCCGTTCTAGTTATTCGTTTCGATCATCAGAACTGCGAAAATTTTGAGTTTCTCAAGCGTTTCTTACCTCCAAACTGCCATATCTCGCGAACGGATTGACCAATCCGCAAAATTTCTGTTGCATCTGAAAGTAGAAACTCGCCCGATTACAACGGTATGCGTAGTTTTCCCCTAGGCCGCTCTATTTATTCGTTTCGAGCATCAGAACTGCGAAAATTTTGTGTTTCTCAAGCGTTTCATACTTTCAAACTGCCATATCTCGCGAGCGGATTGACCAATCCGCAAAATTTCTGTTGCCTCTGAAAGTAGAAAGTCGCCCGATTACAACGGTATGCGTACTTTTCCCCTAGGCCGTTCTAGTTATTCGTTTCGAGCATCAGAACTGCGAAAATTTTGAGTTTCTCAAGCGTTTCTTACCTCCAAACTGCCATATCTCGCGAACGGATTGACTAATCCGCAAAATTTCTGTTGCATCAGAAAGTAGAAACTCGCCCGATTACAACGGTATGCGTACTTTTCCCCTAGGCCGTTCTAGTTATTCGTTTCGAGCATCAGAACTGCGAAAATTTTGAGTTTCTCAAGCGTTTCTTACCTCCAAACTGCCATATCTCGCGAACGGATTGACCAATCCGCAAAATTTCTGTTGCATCTGAAAGTAGAAACTCGCCCGATTACAACGGAATGCGTACTTTTCCCCTAGGCCGTTCTAGTTATTCGTTTCGAGCATCAGAACTGCGAAAATTTTGAGTTTCTCAAGCGTTTCTTACCTACAGACTGCCATATCTCGCGAACGGATTGACCAATCCGCAAAATTTCTGTTGCATCTGAAAGTAGAAACTCGCCCGATTACAACGGTATGCGTACTTTTCCCCTAGACCGTTCTAGTTATGCTTGTCGAGCATCAGAACAGCGAAAATTTTGAGTTTCTCAAGCGTTTCTTACCTCCAAACTGCCATATCTCGCGAACGGATTGACCAATCCGCAAATTTTCTGTTGTATCTGAAAGTAGAAAGTCGCCCGATTACAACGGTATGCGTACTTTTCCCCTAGGCCGTTCTAGTTATTCGTTTCGAGCATCAGAACTGCGAAAATTTTGAGTTTCTCAAGCGTTTCTTACGTCCAAACTGTCATATCTCGCGAACGGATTGACTAATCCGCAATATTTCTGTTACATCTGAAAGTAGAAACTCGCCCGATTACAACGGTATGCGTACTTTTCCCCTAGGCCGTTCTAGTTATTCGTTTCGAGCATCAGAACTGCGAAAATTTTGAGTTTCTCAAGCGTTTCTTACCTACAAACTGCCATATCTCGCGAACGGATTGACCAATCCGCAAAATTTCTGTTGAATCTGAAAGCAGAAACTCGCCCGATTACAACGGTATGCGTACTTTTCCCCTAGGCCGTTCTAGTTATTCGTTTCGAGCATCAGAACTGCGAAAATTTTGAGTTTCTCAAGCGTTTCTTACCTACAAACTGCCATATCTCGCGAACGGATTGACCAATCCGCAAAATTTCTGTTGCATCTGAAAGTAGAAACTCGCCCGATTACAACGGTATGCGTACTTTTCCCCTAGGCCGCTCTATTTATTCGTTTCGAGCATCAGAACTGCGAAAATTTTGTGTTTCTCAAGTGTTTCATACTTCCAAACTGCCATATCTCGCGAACGGATTGACCAATCCGCAAAATTTCTGTTGCATCTGAAAGTAGAAACTCGCCCGATTACAACGGAATGCGTACTTTTCCCCTAGGCCGTTCTAGTTATTCGTTTCGAGCATCAGAACTGCGAAAATGTTGAGTTTCTCAAGCGTTTCTTACCTACAAACTGCCATATCTCGCGAACGGATTGACCAATCCGCAAAATTTCTGTTGCATCTGAAAGTAGAAACTCGCCCGATTACAACGGTATGCGTACTTTTCCCCTAGACCGTTCTAGTTATGCTTGTCGAGCATCAGAACAGCGAAAATTTTGAGTTTCTCAAGCGTTTCTTACCTCCAAACTGCCATATCTCGCGAACGGATTGACCAATCCGCAAAATTTCTGTTGCATCTGAAAGTAGAAAGTCGCCCGATTACAACGGTATGCGTACTTTTCCCCTAGGCCGTTCTAGTTATTCGTTTCGAGCATCAGAACTGCGAAAGTTTTGAGTTTCTCAAGCGTTTCTTACGTCCAAACTGTCATATCTCGCGAACGGATTGACTAATCCGCAATACTTCTGTTACATCTGAAAGTAGAAACTCGCCCGATTACAACGGTATGCGTACTTTTCCCCTAGGCCGTTCTAGTTATGCTTGTCGAGCATCAGAACAGCGAAAATTTTGAGTTTCTCAAGCGTTTCTTACCTCCAAACTGCCATATCTCGCGAACGGATTGACCAATCCGCAAAATTTCTGTTGCATCTGAAAGTAGAATGTCGCCCGATTACAACGGTATTCGTACTTTTCCCCTAGGCCGTTCTAGTTATTCGTTTCGATCATCAGAACTGCGAAAATTTTGAGTTTCTCAAGCGTTTCTTACCTCCAAACTGCCATATCTCGCGAACGGATTGACCAATCCGCAAAATTTCTGTTGCATCTGAAAGTAGAAACTCGCCCGATTACAACGGTATGCGTAGTTTTCCCCTAGGCCGCTCTATTTATTCGTTTCGAGCATCAGAACTGCGAAAATTTTGTGTTTCTCAAGCGTTTCATACTTTCAAACTGCCATATCTCGCGAACGGATTGACCAATCCGCAAAATTTCTGTTGCCTCTGAAAGTAGAAAGTCGCCCGATTACAACGGTATGCGTACTTTTCCCCTAGGCCGTTCTAGTTATTCGTTTCGAGCATCAGAACTGCGAAAATTTTGAGTTTCTCAAGCGTTTCTTACCTCCAAACTGCCATATCTCGCGAACGGATTGACTAATCCGCAAAATTTCTGTTGCATCAGAAAGTAGAAACTCGCCCGATTACAACGGTATGCGTACTTTTCCCCTAGGCCGTTCTAGTTATTCGTTTCGAGCATCAGAACTGCGAAAATTTTGAGTTTCTCAAGCGTTTCTTACCTCCAAACTGCCATATCTCGCGAACGGATTGACCAATCCGCAAAATTTCTGTTGCATCTGAAAGTAGAAACTCGCCCGATTACAACGGAATGCGTACTTTTCCCCTAGGCCGTTCTAGTTATTCGTTTCGAGCATCAGAACTGCGAAAATTTTGAGTTTCTCAAGCGTTTCTTACGTCCAAACTGTCATATCTCGCGAACGGATTGACTAATCCGCAATACTTCTGTTACATCTGAAAGTAGAAACTCGCCCGATTACAACGGTATGCGTACTTTTCCCCTAGGCCGTTCTAGTTATGCTTGTCGAGCATCAGAACAGCGAAAATTTTGAGTTTCTCAAGCGTTTCTTACCTCCAAACTGCCATATCTCGCGAACGGATTGACCAATCCGCAAAATTTCTGTTGCATCTGAAAGTAGAATGTCGCCCGATTACAACGGTATGCGTACTTTTCCCCTAGGCCGTTCTAGTTATTCGTTTCGAGCATCAGAACTGCGAAAATTTTGAGTTTCTCAAGCGTTTCTTACCTCCAAACTGCCATATCTCGCGAACGGATTGACCAATCCGCAAAATTTCTGTTGCATCTGAAAGTAGAAACTCGCCCGATTACAACGGTATGCGTACTTTTCCCCTAGGCCGCTCTATTTATTCGTTTCGAGCATCAGAACTGCGAAAATTTTGTGTTTCTCAAGCGTTTCATACTTTCAAACTGCCATATCTCGCGAACGGATTGACCAATCCGCAAAATTTCTGTTGCCTCTGAAAGTAGAAAGTCGCCCGATTACAACGGTATGCGTACTTTTCCCCTAGACCGTTCTAGTTATGCTTGTCGAGCATCAGAACAGCGAAAATTTTGAGTTTCTCAAGCGTTTCTTACATCCAAACTGTCATATCTCGCGAACGGATTGACCAATCCGCAAAATTTCTGTTGCATCTGAAAGTAGAGAGTCGCCCGATTACAACGGTATGCGTACTTTTCCCCTAGGCCGTTCTAGTTATTCGTTTCGAGCATCAGAACTGCGAAAATTTTGAGTTTCTCAAGCGTTTCTTACCTACAAACTGCCATATCTCGCGAACGGATTGACCAATCCGCAAAATTTCTGTTGAATCTGAAAGCAGAAACTCGCCCGATTACAACGGTATGCGTACTTTTCCCCTAGGCCGTTCTAGTTATTCGTTTCTAGCATCAGAACTGCGAAAATTTTGAGTTTCTCAAGCGTTTCTTACCTACAAACTGCCATATCTCGCGAACGGATTGACCAATCCGCAAAATTTCTGTTGCATCTGAAAGTAGAAACTCGCCCGATTACAACGGTATGCGTACTTTTCCCCTAGGCCGTTCTAGTTATTCGTTTCGAGCATCAGAACTGCGAAAATTTTGAGTTTCTCAAGCGTTTCTTACCTACAAACTGCCATATCTCGCGAACGGATTGACCAATCCGCAAAATTTCTGTTGCATCTGAAAGTAGAAAGTCGCCCGATTACAACGGTATGCGTACTTTTCCCCTAGGCCGTTCTAGTTATTCGTTTCGAGCATCAGAACTGCGAAAATTTTGAGTTTCTCAAGCGTTTCTTACCTCCAAACTGCCATATCTCGCGAACGGATTGACTAATCCGCAAAATTTCTGTTGCATCTGAAAGTAGAAACTCGCCCGATTACAACGGTATGCGTACTTTTCCCCTAGGCCGTTCTAGGTATTCGTTTCGAGCATCAGAACTGCGAAAATTTTGAGTTTCTCAAGCGTTTCTTACCTCCAAACTGCCATATCTCGCGAACGGATTGACCAATCCGCAAAATTTCTGTTGCATCTGAAAGTAGAAACTCGCCCGATTACAACGGAAAGCGTACTTTTCCCCTAGGCCGTTCTAGTTATTCGTTTCGAGCATCAGAACTGCGAAAATGTTGAGTTTCTCAAGCGTTTCTTACCTACAAACTGCCATATCTCGCGAACGGATTGACCAATCCGCAAAATTTCTGTTGCATCTGAAAGTAGAAACTCGCCCGATTAAAACGGTATGCGTACTTTTCCCCTAGACCGTTCTAGTTATGCTTGTCGAGCATCAGAACAGCGAAAATTTTGAGTTTCTCAAGCGTTTCTTACCTCCAAACTGCCATATCTCGCGAACGGATTGACCAATTCGCAAAATTTCTGTTGCATCTGAAAGTAGAAAGTCGCCCGATTACAACGGTATGCGTACTTTTCCCCTAGGCCGTTCTAGTTATTCGTTTCGAGCATCAGAACTGCGAAAATTTTGAGTTTCTCAAGCGTTTCTTACGTCCAAACTGTCATATCTCGCGAACGGATTGACTAATCCGCAATATTTCTGTTACATCTGAAAGTAGAAACTCGCCCGATTACAACGGTATGCGTACTTTTCCCCTAGGCCGTTCTAGTTATTCGTTTCGAGCATCAGAACTGCGAAAATTTTGAGTTTCTCAAGCGTTTCTTACCTACAAACTGCCATATCTCGCGAACGGATTGACCAATCCGCAAAATTTCTGTTGAATCTAAAAGCAGAAACTCGCCCGATTACAACGGTATGCGTACTTCTCCCCTAGGACGTTCTAGTTATTCGTTTCTAGCATCAGAACTGCGAAAATTTTGAGTTTCTCAAGCGTTTCTTACCTACAAACTGCCATATCTCGCGAACGGATTGACCAATCCGCAAAATTTCGGTTGCATCTGAAAGTAGAAACTCGCCCGATTACAACGGTATGCGTACTTTTCCCCTAGGCCGTTCTAGTTATTCGTTTCGAGAATCAGAACTGCGAAAATTTTGAGTTTCTCAAGCGTTTCTTACCTACAAACTGCCATATCTCGCGAACGGATTGACCAATCCGCAAAATTTCTGTTGCATCTGAAAGTAGAAAGTCGCCCGATTACAACGGTATGCGTACTTTTCCCCTAGGCCGTTCTAGTTATTCGTTTCGAGCATCAGAACTGCGAAAATTTTGAGTTTCTCAAGCGTTTCTTACCTCCAAACTGCCATATCTCGCGAACGGATTGACTAATCCGCAAAATTTCTGTTGCATCTGAAAGTAGAAACTCGCCCGATTACAACGGTATGCGTACTTTTCCCCTAGGCCGTTCTAGTTATTCGTTTCGAGCATCAGAACTGCGAAAATTTTGAGTTTCTCAAGCGTTTCTTACCTCCAAACTGCCATATCTCGCGAACGGATTGACCAATCCGCAAAATTTCTGTTGCATCTGAAAGTAGAAACTCGCCCGATTACAACGGAATGCGTACTTTTCCCCTAGGCCGTTCTAGTTATTCGTTTCGAGCATCAGAACTGCGAAAATTTTGTGTTTCTCAAGTGTTTCATACTTCCAAACTGCCATATCTCGCGAACGGATTGACCAATCCGCAAAATTTCTGTTGCATCTGAAAGTAGAAAGTCGCCCGATTACAACGGTATGCGTACTTTTCCCCTAGGCCGTTCTAGTTATTCGTTTCGAGCATCAGAACTGCGAAAACTTAGAGTTTCTCAAGCGTTTCTTACCTCCAAACTGCCATATCTCGCGAACGGATTGACTAATCCGCAAAATTTCTGTTGCATCTGAAAGTAGAAACTCGCCCGATTACAACGGTATGCGTACTTTTCCCCTAGGCCGTTCTAGTTATTCGTTTCGAGCATCAGAACTGCGAAAATTTTGAGTTTCTCAAGCGTTTCTTACTTCCAAACTGCCATATCTCGCGAACGGATTGACCAATCCGCAAAATTTCTGTTGCATCTGAAAGTAGAAACTCGCCCGATTACAACGGTATGCGTTCTTTTCCCCTAGGCCGTTCTAGGTATTCGTTTCGAGCATCAGAACTGCGAAAATTTTGAGTTTCTCAAGCGTTTCTTACCTCCAAACTGCCATATCTCGCGAACGGATTGACCAATCCGCAAAATTTCTGTTGCATCTGAAAGTAGAAACTCGCCCGATTACAACGGAAAGCGTACTTTTCCCCTAGGCCGTTCTAGTTATTCGTTTCGAGCATCAGAACTGCGAAAATGTTGAGTTTCTCAAGCGTTTCTTACCTACAAACTGCCATATCTCGCGAACGGATTGACCAATCCGCAAAATTTCTGTTGCATCTGAAAGTAGAAACTCGCCCGATTAAAACGGTATGCGTACTTTTCCCCTAGACCGTTCTAGTTATGCTTGTCGAGCATCAGAACAGCGAAAATTTTGAGTTTCTCAAGCGTTTCTTACCTCCAAACTGCCATATCTCGCGAACGGATTGACCAATTCGCAAAATTTCTGTTGCATCTGAAAGTAGAAAGTCGCCCGATTACAACGGTATGCGTACTTTTCCCCTAGGCCGTTCTAGTTATTCGTTTCGAGCATCAGAACTGCGAAAATTTTGAGTTTCTCAAGCGTTTCTTACGTCCAAACTGTCATATCTCGCGAACGGATTGACTAATCCGCAATATTTCTGTTACATCTGAAAGTAGAAACTCGCCCGATTACAACGGTATGCGTACTTTTCCCCTAGGCCGTTCTAGTTATTCGTTTCGAGCATCAGAACTGCGAAAATTTTGAGTTTCTCAAGCGTTTCTTACCTACAAACTGCCATATCTCGCGAACGGATTGACCAATCCGCAAAATTTCTGTTGAATCTAAAAGCAGAAACTCGCCCGATTACAACGGTATGCGTACTTCTCCCCTAGGACGTTCTAGTTATTCGTTTCTAGCATCAGAACTGCGAAAATTTTGAGTTTCTCAAGCGTTTCTTACCTACAAACTGCCATATCTCGCGAACGGATTGACCAATCCGCAAAATTTCGGTTGCATCTGAAAGTAGAAACTCGCCCGATTACAACGGTATGCGTACTTTTCCCCTAGGCCGTTCTAGTTATTCGTTTCGAGAATCAGAACTGCGAAAATTTTGAGTTTCTCAAGCGTTTCTTACCTACAAACTGCCATATCTCGCGAACGGATTGACCAATCCGCAAAATTTCTGTTGCATCTGAAAGTAGAAAGTCGCCCGATTACAACGGTATGCGTACTTTTCCCCTAGGCCGTTCTAGTTATTCGTTTCGAGCATCAGAACTGCGAAAATTTTGAGTTTCTCAAGCGTTTCTTACCTCCAAACTGCCATATCTCGCGAACGGATTGACTAATCCGCAAAATTTCTGTTGCATCTGAAAGTAGAAACTCGCCCGATTACAACGGTATGCGTACTTTTCCCCTAGGCCGTTCTAGTTATTCGTTTCGAGCATCAGAACTGCGAAAATTTTGAGTTTCTCAAGCGTTTCTTACCTCCAAACTGCCATATCTCGCGAACGGATTGACCAATCCGCAAAATTTCTGTTGCATCTGAAAGTAGAAACTCGCCCGATTACAACGGAATGCGTACTTTTCCCCTAGGCCGTTCTAGTTATTCGTTTCGAGCATCAGAACTGCGAAAATTTTGTGTTTCTCAAGTGTTTCATACTTCCAAACTGCCATATCTCGCGAACGGATTGACCAATCCGCAAAATTTCTGTTGCATCTGAAAGTAGAAAGTCGCCCGATTACAACGGTATGCGTACTTTTCCCCTAGGCCGTTCTAGTTATTCGTTTCGAGCATCAGAACTGCGAAAACTTAGAGTTTCTCAAGCGTTTCTTACCTCCAAACTGCCATATCTCGCGAACGGATTGACTAATCCGCAAAATTTCTGTTGCATCTGAAAGTAGAAACTCGCCCGATTACAACGGTATGCGTACTTTTCCCCTAGGCCGTTCTAGTTATTCGTTTCGAGCATCAGAGCTGCGAAAATTTTGAGTTTCTCAAGCGTTTCTTACTTCCAAACTGCCATATCTCGCGAACGGATTGACCAATCCGCAAAATTTCTGTTGCATCTGAAAGTAGAAACTCGCCCGATTACAACGGTATGCGTTCTTTTCCCCTAGTCCGTTCTAGTTATTCGTTTCGAGCATCAGAACTGCGAAAATTTTGAGTTTCTCAAGCGTTTCTTACCTCCAAACTGCCATATCTCGCGAACGGATTGACCAATCCGCAAAATTTCTGTTGCATCTGAAAGTAGAAACTCGCCCGATTACAACGGAATGCGTACTTTTCCCCTAGGCCGTTCTAGTTATTCGTTTCGAGCATCAGAACTGCGAAAATGTTGAGTTTCTCAAGCGTTTCTTACCTACAAACTGCCATATCTCGCGAACGGATTGACCAATCCGCAAAATTTCTGTTGCATCTGAAAGTAGAAACTCGCCCGATTACAACGGTGTGCGTACTTTTCCCCTAGACCGTTCTAGTTATGCTTGTCGAGCATCAGAACAGCGAAAATTTTGAGTTTCTCAAGCGTTTCTTACCTCCAAACTGCCATATCTCGCGAACGGATTGACCAATCCGCAAAATTTCTGTTGCATCTGAAAGTAGAAAGTCGCCCGATTACAACGGTATGCGTACTTTTCCCCTAGGCCGTTCTAGTTATTCGTTTCGAGCATCAGAACTGCGAAAATTTTGAGTTTTTCAAGCGTTTCTTACGTCCAAACTGTCATATCTCGCGAACGGATTGACTAATCCGCAATATTTCTGTTACATCTGAAAGTAGAAACTCGCCCGATTACAACGGTATGCGTACTTTTCCCCTAGGCCGTTCTAGTTGTTCGTTTCGAGCATCAGAACTGCGAAAATTTTGAGTTTCTCAAGCGTTTCTTACCTACAAACTGCCATATCTCGCGAACGGATTGACCAATCCGCAAAATTTCTGTTGAATCTGAAAGCAGAAACTCGCCCGATTACAACGGTATGCGTACTTTTCCCCTAGGCCGTTCTAGTTATTCGTTTCTAGCATCAGAACTGCGAAAATTTTGAGTTTCTCAAGCGTTTCTTACCTACAAACTGCCATATCTCGCGAACGGATTGACCAATCCGCAAAATTTCTGTTGCATCTGAAAGTAGAAACTCGCCCGATTACAACGGTATGCGTTCTTTTCCCCTAGTCCGTTCTAGTTATTCGTTTCGAGCATCAGAACTGCGAAAATTTTGAGTTTCTCAAGCGTTTCTTACCTCCAAACTGCCATATCTCGCGAACGGATTGACCAATCCGCAAAATTTCTGTTGCATCTGAAAGTAGAAACTCGCCCGATTACAACGGAATGCGTACTTTTCCCCTAGGCCGTTCTAGTTATTCGTTTCGAGCATCAGAACAGCGAAAATGTTGAGTTTCTCAAGCGTTTCTTACCTACAAACTGCCATATCTCGCGAACGGATTGACCAATCCGCAAAATTTCTGTTGCATCTGAAAGTAGAAACTCGCCCGATTACAACGGTATGCGTACTTTTCCCCTAGACCGTTCTAGTTATGCTTGTCGAGCATCAGAACAGCGAAAATTTTGAGTTTCTCAAGCGTTTCTTACCTCCAAACTGCCATATCTCGCGAACGGATTGACCAATCCGCAAAATTTCTGTTGAATCTGAAAGCAGAAACTCGCCCGATTACAACGGTATGCGTACTTTTCCCCTAGGCCGTTCTAGTTATTCGTTTCTAGCATCAGAACTGCGAAAATTTTGAGTTTCTCAAGCGTTTCTTACCTACAAACTGCCATATCTCGCGAACGGATTGACCAATCCGCAAAATTTCTGTTGCATCTGAAAGTAGAAACTCGCCCGATTACAACGGTATGCGTACTTTTCCCCTAGGCCGTTCTAGTTATTCGTTTCGAGCATCAGAACTGCGAAAATTTTGAGTTTCTCAAGCGTTTCTTACCTACAAACTGCCATATCTCGCGAACGGATTGACCAATCCGCAAAATTTCTGTTGCATCTGAAAGTAGAAAGTCGCCCTATTACAACGGTATGCGTACTTTTCCCCTAGGCCGTTCTAGTTATTCGTTTCGAGCATCAGAACTGCGAAAATTTTGAGTTTCTCAAGCGTTTCTTACCTCCAAACTGCCATATCTCGCGAACGGATTGACTAATCCGCAAAATTTCTGTTGCATCTGAAAGTAGAAACTCGCCCGATTACAACGGTATGCGTACTTTTCCCCTAGGCCGTTCTAGTTATTCGTTTCGAGCATCAGAACTGCGAAAATTTTGAGTTTCTCAAGCGTTTCTTACCTCCAAACTGCCATATCTCGCGAACGGATTGACCAATCCGCAAAATTTCTGTTGCATCTGAAAGTAGAAACTCGCCCGATTACAACGGAATGCGTACTTTTCCCCTAGGCCGTTCTAGTTATTCGTTTCGAGCATCAGAACTGCGAAAATTTTGTGTTTCTCAAGTGTTTCATACTTCCAAACTGCCATATCTCGCGAACGGATTGACCAATCCGCAAAATTTCTGTTGCATCTGAAAGTAGAAAGTCGCCCGATTACAACGGTATGCGTACTTTTCCCCTAGGCCGTTCTAGTTATTCGTTTCGAGCATCAGAACTGCGAAAATTTTGAGTTTCTCAAGCGTTTCTTACGTCCAAACTGTCATATCTCGCGAACGGATTGACTAATCCGCAATATTTCTGTTACATCTGAAAGTAGAAACTCGCCCGATTACAACGGTATGCGTACTTTTCCCCTAGGCCGTTCTAGTTGTTCGTTTCGAGCATCAGAACTGCGAAAATTTTGAGTTTCTCAAGCGTTTCTTACCTACAAACTGCCATATCTCGCGAACGGATTGACCAATCCGCAAAATTTCTGTTGAATCTGAAAGCAGAAACTCGCCCGATTACAACGGTATGCGTACTTTTCCCCTAGGCCGTTCTAGTTATTCGTTTCTAGCATCAGAACTGCGAAAATTTTGAGTTTCTCAAGCGTTTCTTACCTACAAACTGCCATATCTCGCGAACGGATTGACCAATCCGCAAAATTTCTGTTGCATCTGAAAGTAGAAACTCGCCCGATTACAACGGTATGCGTACTTTTCCCCTAGGCCGTTCTAGTTATTCGTTTCGAGCATCAGAACTGCGAAAATTTTGAGTTTCTCAAGCGTTTCTTACCTACAAACTGCCATATCTCGCGAACGGATTGACCAATCCGCAAAATTTCTGTTGCATCTGAAAGTAGAAAGTCGCCCGATTACAACGGTATGCGTACTTTTCCCCTAGGCCGTTCTAGTTATTCGTTTCGAGCATCAGAACTGCGAAAATTTTGAGTTTCTCAAGCGTTTCTTACCTCCAAACTGCCATATCTCGCGAACGGATTGACTAATCCGCAAAATTTCTGTTGCATCTGAAAGTAGAAACTCGCCCGATTACAACGGAATGCGTACTTTTCCCCTAGGCCGTTCTAGTTATTCGTTTCGAGCATCAGAACTGCGAAAATTTTGTGTTTCTCAAGTGTTTCATACTTCCAAACTGCCATATCTCGCGAACGGATTGACCAATCCGCAAAATTTCTGTTGCATCTGAAAGTAGAAAGTCGCCCGATTACAACGGTATGCGTACTTTTCCCCTAGGCCGTTCTAGTTATTCGTTTCGAGCATCAGAACTGCGAAAACTTAGAGTTTCTCAAGCGTTTCTTACCTCCAAACTGCCATATCTCGCGAACGGATTGACTAATCCGCAAAATTTCTGTTGCATCTGAAAGTAGAAACTGGCCCGATTACAACGGTATGCGTACTTTTCCCCTAGGCCGTTCTAGTTATTCGTTTCGAGCATCAGAACTGCGAAAATTTTGAGTTTCTCAAGCGTTTCTTACCTACAAACTGCCATATCTCGCGAACGGATTGACCAATCCGCAAAATTTCTGTTGCATCTGAAAGTAGAAAGTTGCCCTATTACAACGGTATGCGTACTTTTCCCCTAGGCCGTTCTAGTTATTCGTTTCGAGCATCAGAACTGCGAAAATTTTGAGTTTCTCAAGCGTTTCTTACCTCCAAACTGCCATATCTCGCGAACGGATTGACTAATCCGCAAAATTTCTGTTGCATCTGAAAGTAGAAACTCGCCCGATTACAACGGTATGCGTACTTTTCCCCTAGGCCGTTCTAGTTATTCGTTTCGAGCATCAGAACTGCGAAAATTTTGAGTTTCTCAAGCGTTTCTTACCTCCAAACTGCCATATCTCGCGAACGGATTGACCAATCCGCAAAATTTCTGTTGCATCTGAAAGTAGAAACTCGCCCGATTACAACGGAATGCGTACTTTTCCCCTAGGCCGTTCTAGTTATTCGTTTCGAGCATCAGAACTGCGAAAATTTTGTGTTTCTCAAGTGTTTCATACTTCCAAACTGCCATATCTCGCGAACGGATTGACCAATCCGCAAAATTTCTGTTGCATCTGAAAGTAGAAAGTCGCCCGATTACAACGGTATGCGTACTTTTCCCCTAGGCCGTTCTAGTTATTCGTTTCGAGCATCAGAACTGCGAAAATTTTGAGTTTCTCAAGCGTTTCTTACTTCCAAACTGTCATATCTCGCGAACGGATTAACCAATCCGCAAAATTTCTGTTGCATCTGAAAGTAGAAACTCGCCCGATTACAACGGTATGCGTTCTTTTCCCCTAGTCCGTTCTAGTTATTCGTTTCGAGCATCAGAACTGCGAAAATTTTGAGTTTCTCAAGCGTTTCTTACCTCCAAACTGCCATATCTCGCGAACGGATTGACCAATCCGCAAAATTTCTGTTGCATCTGAAAGTAGAAACTCGCCCGATTACAACGGTATGCGTACTTTTCCCCTACACCGTTCTAGTTATGCTTGTCGAGCATCAGAACAGCGAAAATTTTGAGTTTCTCAAGCGTTTCTTACCTCCAAACTGCCATATCTCGCGAACGGATTGACCAATCCGCAAAATTTCTGTTGCATCTGAAAGTAGAAAGTCGCCCGATTACAACGGTATGCGTACTTTTCCCCTAGGCCGTTCTAGTTATTCGTTTCGAGCATCAGAACTGCGAAAATTTTGAGTTTCTCAAGCGTTTCTTACGTCCAAACTGTCATATCTCGCGAACGGATTGACTAATCCGCAATATTTCTGTTACATCTGAAAGTAGAAACTCGCCCGATTACAACGGTATGCGTACTTTTCCCCTAGGCCGTTCTAGTTGTTCGTTTCGAGCATCAGAACTGCGAAAATTTTGAGTTTCTCAAGCGTTTCTTACCTACAAACTGCCATATCTCGCGAACGGATTGACCAATCCGCAAAATTTCTGTTGAATCTGAAAGCAGAAACTCGCCCGATTACAACGGTATGCGTACTTTTCCCCTAGGCCGTTCTAGTTATTCGTTTCGAGCATCAGAACTGCGAAAATTTTGAGTTTCTCAAGCGTTTCTTACCTACAAACTGCCATATCTCGCGAACGGATTGACCAATCCGCAAAATTTCTGTTGCATCTGAAAGTAGAAAGTCGCCCGATTACAACGGTATGCGTACTTTTCCCCTAGGCCGTTCTAGTTATTCGTTTCGAGCATCAGAACTGCGAAAATTTTGAGTTTCTCAAGCGTTTCTTACCTCCAAACTGCCATATCTCGCGAACGGATTGACTAATCCGCAAAATTTCTGTTGCATCTGAAAGTAGAAACTCGCCCGATTACAACGGAATGCGTACTTTTCCCCTAGGCCGTTCTAGTTATTCGTTTCGAGCATCAGAACTGCGAAAATTTTGTGTTTCTCAAGTGTTTCATACTTCCAAACTGCCATATCTCGCGAACGGATTGACCAATCCGCAAAATTTCTGTTGCATCTGAAAGTAGAAAGTCGCCCGATTACAACGGTATGCGTACTTTTCCCCTAGGCCGTTCTAGTTATTCGTTTCGAGCATCAGAACTGCGAAAACTTAGAGTTTCTCAAGCGTTTCTTACCTCCAAACTGCCATATCTCGCGAACGGATTGACTAATCCGCAAAATTTCTGTTGCATCTGAAAGTAGAAACTGGCCCGATTACAACGGCATGCGTACTTTTCCCCTAGGCCGTTCTAGTTATTCGTTTCGAGCATCAGAACTGCGAAAATTTTGAGTTTCTCAAGCGTTTCTTACCTACAAACTGCCATATCTCGCGAACGGATTGACCAATCCGCAAAATTTCTGTTGAATCTGAAAGCAGAAACTCGCCCGATTACAACGGTATGCGTACTTTTCCCCTAGGCCGTTCTAGTTATTCGTTTCGAGCATCAGAACTGCGAAAATTTTGAGTTTCTCAAGCGTTTCTTACCTACAAACTGCCATATCTCGCGAACGGATTGACCAATCCGCAAAATTTCTGTTGCATCTGAAAGTAGAAAGTCGCCCGATTACAACGGTATGCGTACTTTTCCCCTAGGCCGTTCTAGTTATTCGTTTCGAGCATCAGAACTGCGAAAATTTTGAGTTTCTCAAGCGTTTCTTACCTCCAAACTGCCATATCTCGCGAACGGATTGACTAATCCGCAAAATTTCTGTTGCATCTGAAAGTAGAAACTCGCCCGATTACAACGGAATGCGTACTTTTCCCCTAGGCCGTTCTAGTTATTCGTTTCGAGCATCAGAACTGCGAAAATTTTGTGTTTCTCAAGTGTTTCATACTTCCAAACTGCCATATCTCGCGAACGGATTGACCAATCCGCAAAATTTCTGTTGCATCTGAAAGTAGAAAGTCGCCCGATTACAACGGTATGCGTACTTTTCCCCTAGGCCGTTCTAGTTATTCGTTTCGAGCATCAGAACTGCGAAAACTTAGAGTTTCTCAAGCGTTTCTTACCTCCAAACTGCCATATCTCGCGAACGGATTGACTAATCCGCAAAATTTCTGTTGCATCTGAAAGTAGAAACTGGCCCGATTACAACGGCATGCGTACTTTTCCCCTAGGCCGTTCTAGTTATTCGTTTCGAGCATCAGAACTGCGAAAATTTTGAGTTTCTCAAGCGTTTCTTACTTCCAAACTGTCATATCTCGCGAACGGATTGACCAATCCGCAAAATTTCTGTTGCATCTGAAAGTAGAAACTCGCCCGATTACAACGGTATGCGTTCTTTTCCCCTAGTCCGTTCTAGTTATTCGTTTCGAGCATCAGAACTGCGAAAATTTTGAGTTTCTCAAGCGTTTCTTACCTCCAAACTGCCATATCTCGCGAACGGATTGACCAATCCGCAAAATTTCTGTTGCATCTGAAAGTAGAAACTCGCCCGATTACAAAGGTATGCGGACTTTTCCCCTAGACCGTTCTAGTTATGCTTGTCGAGCATCAGAACAGCGAAAATTTTGAGTTTCTCAAGCGTTTCTTACCTCCAAACTGCCATATCTCGCGAACGGATTGACCAATCCGCAAAATTTCTGTTGCATCTGAAAGTAGAAAGTCGCCCGATTACAACGGTATGCGTACTTTTCCCCTAGGCCGTTCTAGTTATTCGTTTCGAGCATCAGAACTGCGAAAATTTTGAGTTTCTCAAGCGTTTCTTACGTCCAAACTGTCATACCTCGCGAACGGATTGACTAATCCGCAATATTTCTGTTACATCTGAAAGTAGAAACTCGCCCGATTACAACGGTATGCGTACTTTTCCCCTAGGCCGTTCTAGTTATTCGTTTCGAGCATCAGAACTGCGAAAATTTTTGAGTTTCTCAAGCGTTTCTTACCTACAAACTGCCATATCTCGCGAACGGATTGACCAATCCGCAAAATTTCTGTTGAATCTGAAAGCAGAAACTCGCCCGATTACAACGGTATGCGTACTTTTCCCCTAGGCCGTTCTAGTTATTCGTTTCGAGCATCAGAACTGCGAAAATTTTGAGTTTCTCAAGCGTTTCTTACCTACAAACTGCCATATCTCGCGAACGGATTGACCAATCCGCAAAATTTCTGTTGAATCTGAAAGCAGAAACTCGCCCGATTACAACGGTATGCGTACTTTTCCCCTAGGCCGTTCTAGTTATTCGTTTCTAGCATCAGAACTGCGAAAATTTTGAGTTTCTCAAGCGTTTCTTACCTACAAACTGCCATATCTCGCGAACGGATTGACCAATCCGCAAAATTTCTGTTGCATCTGAAAGTAGAAACTCGCCCGATTACAACGGTATGCGTACTTTTCCCCTAGGCCGTTCTAGTTATTCGTTTCGAGCATCAGAACTGCGAAAATTTTGAGTTTCTCAAGCGTTTCTTACCTACAAACTGCCATATCTCGCGAACGGATTGACCAATCCGCAAAATTTCTGTTGCATCTGAAAGTAGAAAGTCCCCCGATTACAACGGTATGCGTACTTTTCCCCTAGGCCGTTCTAGTTATTCGTTTCGAGCATCAGAACTGCGAAAATTTTGAGTTTCTCAAGCGTTTCTTACCTCCAAACTGCCATATCTCGCGAACGGATTGACTAATCCGCAAAATTTCTGTTGCATCTGAAAGTAGAAACTCGCCCGATTACAACGGTATGCGTACTTTTCCCCTAGGCCGTTCTAGTTATTCGTTTCGAGCATCAGAACTGCGAAAATTTTGAGTTTCTCAAGCGTTTCTTACCTCCAAACTGCCATATCTCGCGAACGGATTGACCAATCCGCAAAATTTCTGTTGCATCTGAAAGTAGAAACTCGCCCGATTACAACGGAATGCGTTCTTTTCCCCTAGTCCGTTCTAGTTATTCGTTTCGAGCATCAGAACTGCGAAAATTTTGAGTTTCTCAAGCGTTTCTTACCTCCAAACTGTCATATCTCGCGAACGGATTGACCAATCCGCAAAATTTCTGTTGCATCTGAAAGTAGAAACTCGCCCGATTACAACGGAATGCGTACTTTTCCCCTAGGCCGTTCTAGTTATTCGTTTCGAGCATCAGAACTGCGAAAATGTTGAGTTTCTCAAGCGTTTCTTACCTACAAACTGCCATATCTCGCGAACGGATTGACCAATCCGCAAAATTTCGGTTGCATCTGAAAGTAGAAACTCGCCCGATTACAACGGTATGCGTACTTTTCCCCTAGACCGTTCTAGTTATGCTTGTCGAGCATCAGAACAGCGAATATTTTGAGTTTCTCAAGCGTTTCTTACCTCCAAACTGCCATATCTCGCGAACGGATTGTCCAATCCGCAAAATTTCTGTTGCATCTGAAAGTAGAAAGTCGCCCGATTACAACGGTATGCGAACTTTTCCCCTAGGCCGTTCTAGTTATTCGTTTCGAGCATCAGAACTGCGGAAATTTTGAGTTTCTCAATCGTTTCTTACGTCCAAACTGTCATATCTCGCGAACGGATTGACTAATCCGCAATATTTCTGTTACATCTGAAAGTAGAAACTCGCCCGATTACAACGGTATGCGTACTTTTCCCCTAGGCCGTTCTAGTTATTCGTTTCGAGCATCAGAACTGCGAAAATTTTGAGTTCCTCAAGCGTTTCTTGCCTACAAACTGCCATATCTCGCGAACGGATTGACCAATCCGCAAAATTTCTGTTGCATCTGAAAGTAGAAAGTCGCCCGATTACAACGGTATGCGTACTTTTCCCCTAGGCCGTTCTAGTTATTCGTTTCGAGCATCAGAACTGCGAAAATTTTGAGTTTCTCAAGCGTTTCTTACCTCCAAACTGCCATATCTCGCGAACGGATTGACTAATCCGCAAAATTTCTGTTGCATCTGAAAGTAGAAACTCGCCCGATTACAACGGTATGCGTACTTTTCCCCTAGGCCGTTCTAGTTATTCGTTTCGAGCATCAGAACTGCGAAAATTTTGAGTTTCTCAAGCGTTTCTTACCTCCAAACTGCCATATCTCGCGAACGGATTGACCAATCCGCAAAATTTCTGTTGCATCTGAAAGTAGAAACTCGCCCGATTACAACGGAATGCGTACTTTTCCCCTAGGCCGTTCTAGTTATTCGTTTCGAGCATCAGAACTGCGAAAATTTTGTGTTTCTCAAGTGTTTCATACTTCCAAACTGCCATATCTCGCGAACGGATTGACCAATCCGCAAAATTTCTGTTGCATCTGAAAGTAGAAAGTCGCCCGATTACAACGGTATGCGTACTTTTCCCCTAGGCCGTTCTAGTTATTCGTTTCGAGCATCAGAACTGCTAAAACTTAGAGTTTCTCAAGCGTTTCTTACCTCCAAACTGCCATATCTCGCGAACGGATTGACTAATCCGCAAAATTTCTGTTGCATCTGAAAGTAGAAACTCGCCCGATTACAACGGTATGCGTACTTTTCCACTAGGCCGTTCTAGTTATTCGTTTCGAGCATCAGAACTGCGAAAATTTTGAGTTTCTCAAGCGTTTCTTACTTCCAAACTGCCATATCTCGCGAACGGATTGACCAATCCGCAAAATTTCTGTTGAATCTGAAAGCAGAAACTCGCCCGATTACAACGGTATGCGTACTTTTCCCCTAGGCCGTTCTAGTTATTCGTTTCGAGCATCAGAACTGCGAAAATTTTGAGTTTCTCAAGCGTTTCTTACCTACAAACTGCCATATCTCGCGAACGGATTGACCAATCCGCAAAATTTCTGTTGAATCTGAAAGCAGAAACTCGCCCGATTACAACGGTATGCGTACTTTTCCCCTAGGCCGTTCTAGTTATTCGTTTCTAGCATCTGAACTGCGAAAATTTTGAGTTTCTCAAGCGTTTCTTACCTACAAACTGCCATATCTCGCGAACGGATTGACCAATCCGCAAAATTTCTGTTGCATCTGAAAGTAGAAACTCGCCCGATTACAACGGTATGCGTACTTTTCCCCTAGACCGTTCTAGTTATGCTTGTCGAGCATCAGAACAGCGAAAATTTTGAGTTTCTCAAGCGTTTCTTACCTCCAAACTGCCATATCTCGCGAACGGATTGACCAATCCGCAAAATTTCTGTTGCATCTGAAAGTAGAAACTCGCCCGATTACAACGGAATGCGTACTTTTCCCCTAGGCCGTTCTAGTTATTCGTTTCGAGCATCAGAACTGCGAAAATGTTGAGTTTCTCAAGCGTTTCTTACCTACAAACTGCCATATCTCGCGAACGGATTGACCAATCCGCAAAATTTCTGTTGCATCTGAAAGTAGAAACTCGCCCGATTACAACGGTATGCGTACTTTTCCCCTAGGCCGTTCTAGTTATTCGTTTCGAGCATCAGAACTGCGAAAATTTTGAGTTTCTCAAGCGTTTCTTACGTCCAAACTGTCATATCTCGCGAACGGATTGACTAATCCGCAATATTTCTGTTACATCTGAAAGTAGAAACTCGCCCGATTACAACGGTATGCGTACTTTTCCCCTAGGCCGTTCTAGTTATTCGTTTCGAGCATCAGAACTGCGAAAATTTTGAGTTTCTCAAGCGTTTCTTACCTCCAAACTGCCATATCTCGCGAACGGATTGACCAATCCGCAAAATTTCTGTTGCATCTGAAATTAGAAAGTCGCCCGATTACAACGGTATGCGTACTTTTCCCCTAGGCCGTTCTAGTTATTCGTTTCGAGCATCAGAACTGCGAAAATTTTGAGTTTCTCAAGCGTTTCTTACGTCCAAACTGTCATATCTCGCGAACGGATTGACTAATCCGCAATATTTCTGTTACATCTGAAAGTAGAAACTCGCCCGATTACAACGGTATGCGTACTTTTCCCCTAGGCCGTTCTAGTTATTCGTTTCGAGCATCAGAACTGCGAAAATTTTGAGTTTCTCAAGCGTTTCTTACTTCCAAACTGCCATATCTCGCGAACGGATTGACCAATCCGCAAAATTTCTGTTGCATCTGAAAGTAGAAACTCGCCCGATTACAACGGTATGCGTTCTTTTCCCCTAGTCCGTTCTAGTTATTCGTTTCGAGCATCAGAACTGCGAAAATGTTGAGTTTCTCAAGCGTTTCTTACCTACAAACTGCCATATCTCGCGAACGGATTGACCAATCCGCAAAATTTCTGTTGCATCTGAAAGTAGAAACTCGCCCGATTACAACGGTATGCGTGCTTTTCCCCTAGACCGTTCTAGTTATGGTTGTCGAGCATCAGAACAGCGAAAATTTTGAGTTTCTCAAGCGTTTCTTACCTCCAAACTGCCATATCTCGCGAACGGATTGACCAATCCGCAAAATTTCTGTTGCATCTGAAAGTAGAAAGTCGCCCGATTACAACGGTATGCGTACTTTTCCCCTAGGCCGTTCTAGTTATTCGTTTCGAGCATCAGAACTGCGAAAATTTTGAGTTTCTCAAGCGTTTCTTACGTCCAAACTGTCATATCTCGCGAACGGATTGACTAATCCGCAATATTTCTGTTACATCTGAAAGTAGAAACTCGCCCGATTACAACGGTATGCGTACTTTTCCCCTAGGCCGTTCTAGTTATTCGTTTCGAGCATCAGAACTGCGAAAATTTTGAGTTTCTCAAGCGTTTCTTACCTCCAAACTGCCATATCTCGCGAACGGATTGACCAATCCGCAAAATTTCTGTTGCATCTGAAATTAGAAAGTCGCCCGATTACAACGGTATGCGTACTTTTCCCCTAGGCCGTTCTAGTTATTCGTTTCGAGCATCAGAACTGCGAAAATTTTGAGTTTCTCAAGCGTTTCTTACGTCCAAACTGTCATATCTCGCGAACGGATTGACTAATCCGCAATATTTCTGTTACATCTGAAAGTAGAAACTCGCCCGATTACAACGGTATGCGTACTTTTCCCCTAGGCCGTTCTAGTTATTCGTTTCGAGCATCAGAACTGCGAAAATTTTGAGTTTCTCAAGCGTTTCTTACTTCCAAACTGCCATATCTCGCGAACGGATTGACCAATCCGCAAAATTTCTGTTGCATCTGAAAGTAGAAACTCGCCCGATTACAACGGTATGCGTTCTTTTCCCCTAGTCCGTTCTAGTTATTCGTTTCGAGCATCAGAACTGCGAAAATTTTGAGTTTCTCAAGCGTTTCTTACCTCCAAACTGCCATATCTCGCGAACGGATTGACCAATCCGCAAAATTTCTGTTCCATCTGAAAGTAGAAACTCGCCCGATTACAACGGAATGCGTACTTTTCCCCTAGGCCGTTCTAGTTATTCGTTTCGAGCATCAGAACTGCGAAAATGTTGAGTTTCTCAAGCGTTTCTTACCTACAAACTGCCATATCTCGCGAACGGATTGACCAATCCGCAAAATTTCTGTTGCATCTGAAAGTAGAAACTCGCCCGATTACAACGGTATGCGTGCTTTTCCCCTAGACCGTTCTAGTTATGCTTGTCGAGCATCTGAACAGCGAAAATTTTGAGTTTCTCAAGCGTTTCTTACCTCCAAACTGCCATATCTCGCGAACGGATTGACCAATCCGCAAAATTTCTGTTGCATCTGAAAGTAGAAAGTCGCCCGATTACAACGGTATGCGTACTTTTCCCCTAGGCCGTTCTAGTTATTCGTTTCGAGCATCAGAACTGCGAAAATTTTGAGTTTCTCAAGCGTTTCTTACCCCCAAACTGCCATATCTCGCGAACGGATTGACCAATCCGCAAAATTTCTGTTGCATCTGAAAGTAGAAAGTCGCCCGATTACAACGGTATGCGTACTTTTCCCCTAGGCCGTTCTAGTTATTCGTTTCGAGCATCAGAACTGCGAAAATTTTGAGTTTCTCAAGCGTTTCTTACGTCCAAACTGTCATATCTCGCGATCGGATTGACTAATCCGCAATATTTCTGTTACATCTGAAAGTAGAAACTCGCCCGATTACAACGGTATGCGTACTTTTCCCCTAGGCCGTTCTAGTTATTCGGTTCGAGCATCAGAACTGCGAAAACTTAGAGTTTCTCAAGCGTTTCTTACCTCCAAACTGCCATATCTCGCGAACGGATTGACTAATCCGCAAAATTTCTGTTGCATCTGAAAGTAGAAACTCGCCCGATTACAACGGTATGCGTACTTTTCCCCTAGGCCGTTCTAGTTATTCGATTCGAGCATCAGAACTGCGAAAATTTTGAGTTTCTCAAGCGTTTCTTACATCCAAACTGCCATATCTCGCGAACGGATTGACCAATCCGCAAAATTTCTGTTGCATCTGAAAGTAGAAACTCGCCCGATTACAACGGTATGCGTTCTTTTCCCCTAGTCCGTTCTAGTTATTCGTTTCGAGCATCAGAACTGCGAAAATTTTGAGTTTCTCAAGCGTTTCTTACCTCCAAACTGCCATATCTGGCGAACGGATTGACCACTCCGCAAAATTTCTGTTGCATCTGAAAGTAGAAACTCGCCCGATTACAACGGAATGCGTACTTTTCCCCTAGGCCGTTCTAGTTATTCGTTTCGAGCATCAGAACTGCGAAAATGTTGAGTTTCTCAAGCGTGTCTTACCTACAAACTGCCATATCTCGCGAACGGATTGACCAATCCGCAAAATTTCTGTTGCATCTGAAAGTAGAAAGTCGCCCGATTACAACGGTATGCGTACTTTTCCCCTAGGCCGTTCTAGTTATTCGTTTCGAGCATCAGAACTGCGAAAATTTTGAATTTCTCAAGCGTTTCTTACCTACAAACTGCCATATCTCGCGAACGGATTGACCAATCCGCAAAATTTCTGTTGAATCTGAAAGCAGAAACTCTCCCGATTACAACGGTATGCGTACTTTTCCCCTAGGCCGTTCTAGTTATTCGTTTCTAGCATCAGAACTGCGAAAATTTTGAGTTTCTCAAGCGTTTCTTACCTACAAACTGCCATATCTCGCGAACGGATTGACCACTCCGCAAAATTTCTGTTGCATCTGAAAGTAGAAACTCGCCCGATTACAACGGAATGCGTACTTTTCCCCTAGGCCGTTCTAGTTATTCGTTTCGAGCATCAGAACTGCGAAAATGTTGAGTTTCTCAAGCGTGTCTTACCTACAAACTGCCATATCTCGCGAACGGATTGACTAATCCGCAATATTTCTGTTACATCTGAAAGTAGAAACTCGCCCGATTACAACGGTATGCGTACTTTTCCCCTAGGCCGTTCTAGTTATTCGTTTCGAGCATCAGAACTGCGAAAATTTTGAATTTCTCAAGCGTTTCTTACCTACAAACTGCCATATCTCGCGAACGGATTGACCAATCCGCAAAATTTCTGTTGAATCTGAAAGCAGAAACTCTCCCGATTACAACGGTATGCGTACTTTTCCCCTAGGCCGTTCTAGTTATTCGTTTCTAGCATCAGAACTGCGAAAATTTTGAGTTTCTCAAGCGTTTCTTACCTACAAACTGCCATATCTCGCGAACGGATTGACCAATCCGCAAAATTTCTGTTGCATCTGAAAGTAGAAAGTCGCCCGATTACAACGGTATGCGTACTTTTCCCCTAGGCCGTTCTAGTTATTCGTTTCGAGCGTCAGAACTGCGAAAATTTTGAGTTTCTCAAGCGTTTCTTACCTACAAACTGCCATATCTCGCGAACGGATTGACCAATCCGCAAAATTTCTGTTGCATCTGAAAGTAGAAACTCGCCCGATTACAACGGTATGCGTACTTTTCCCCTAGGCCGCTCTATTTATTCGTTTCGAGCATCAGAAATGCGAAAATTTTGTGTTTCTCAAGTGTTTCATACTTCCAAACTGCCATATCTCGCGAACAGATTGACCAATCCGCAAAATTTCTGTTGCATCTGAAAGTAGAAAGTCGCCCGATTACAACGGTATGCGTACTTTTCCCCTAGGCCGTTCTAGTTATTCGTTTCGAGCATCAGAACTGCGAAAATTTTGAATTTCTCAAGCGTTTCTTACCTACAAACTGCCATATCTCGCGAACGGATTGACCAATCCGCAAAATTTCTGTTGAATCTGAAAGCAGAAACTCTCCCGATTACAACGGTATGCGTACTTTTCCCCTAGGCCGTTCTAGTTATTCGTTTCTAGCATCAGAACTGCGAAAATTTTGAGTTTCTCAAGCGTTTCTTACCTACAAACTGCCATATCTCGCGAACGGATTGACCAATCCGCAAAATTTCTGTTGCATCTGAAAGTAGAAAGTCGCCCGATTACAACGGTATGCGTACTTTTCCCCTAGGCCGTTCTAGTTATTCGTTTCGAGCATCAGAACTGCGAAAATTTTGAGTTTCTCAAGCGTTTCTTACCTACAAACTGCCATATCTCGCGAACGGATTGACCAATCCGCAAAATTTCTGTTGCATCTGAAAGTAGAAACTCGCCCGATTACAACGGTATGCGTACTTTTCCCCTAGGCCGCTCTATTTATTCGTTTCGAGCATCAGAAATGCGAAAATTTTGTGTTTCTCAAGTGTTTCATACTTCCAAACTGCCATATCTCGCGAACGGATTGACCAATCCGCAAAATTTCTGTTGCATCTGAAAGTAGAAAGTCGCCCGATTACAACGGTATGCGTACTTTTCCCCTAGGCCGTTCTAGTTATTCGTTTCGAGCATCAGAACTGCGAAAACTTAGAGTTTCTCAAGCGTTTCTTACCTCCAAACTGCCATATCTCGCGAACGGATTGACCAATCCGCAAAATTTCTGTTGCATCTGAAAGTAGAAACTCGCCCGATTACAACGGAATGCGTACTTTTCCCCTAGGCAGTTCTAGTTATTCGTTTCGAGCATCAGAACTGCGAAAATGTTGAGTTTCTCAAGCGTTTCTTACCTACAAACTGCCATATCTCGCGAACGGATTGACCAATCCGCAAAATTTCTGTTGCATCTGAAAGTAGAAACTCGCCCGATTACAACGGTATGCGTGCTTTTCCCCTAGACCGTTCTAGTTATGGTTGTCGAGCATCAGAACAGCGAAAATTTTGAGTTTCTCAAGCGTTTCTTACCTCCAAACTGCCATATCTCGCGAACGGATTGACCAATCCGCAAAATTTCTGTTGCATCTGAAAGTAGAAAGTCGCCCGATTACAACGGTATGCGTACTTTTCCCCTAGGCCGTTCTAGTTATTCGTTTCGAGCATCAGAACTGCGAAAATTTTGAGTTTCTCAAGCGTTTCTTACGTCCAAACTGTCATATCTCGCGAACGGATTGACTAATCCGCAATATTTCTGTTACATCTGAAAGTAGAAACTCGCCCGATTACAACGGTATGCGTACTTTTCCCCTAGGCCGTTCTAGTTATTCGTTTCGAGCATCAGAACTGCGAAAATTTTGAGTTTCTCAAGCGTTTCTTACCTCCAAACTGCCATATCTCGCGAACGGATTGACCAATCCGCAAAATTTCTGTTGCATCTGAAATTAGAAAGTCGCCCGATTACAACGGTATGCGTACTTTTCCCCTAGGCCGTTCTAGTTATTCGTTTCGAGCATCAGAACTGCGAAAATTTTGAGTTTCTCAAGCGTTTCTTACCTACAAACTGCCATATCTCGCGAACGGATTGACCAATCCGCAAAATTTCTGTTGCATCTGAAAGTAGAAACTCGCCCGATTACAACGGTATGCGTGCTTTTCCCCTAGACCGTTCTAGTTATGCTTGTCGAGCATCTGAACAGCGAAAATTTTGAGTTTCTCAAGCGTTTCTTACCTCCAAACTGCCATATCTCGCGAACGGATTGACCAATCCGCAAAATTTCTGTTGCATCTGAAAGTAGAAGGTCGCCCGATTACAACGGTATGCGTACTTTTCCCCTAGGCCGTTCTAGTTATTCGTTTCGAGCATCAGAACTGCGAAAATTTTGAGTTTCTCAAGCGTTTCTTACCCCCAAACTGCCATATCTCGCGAACGGATTGACCAATCCGCAAAATTTCTGTTGCATCTGAAAGTAGAAAGTCGCCCGATTACAACGGTATGCGTACTTTTCCCCTAGGCCGTTCTAGTTATTCGTTTCGAGCATCAGAACTGCGAAAATTTTGAGTTTCTCAAGCGTTTCTTACGTCCAAACTGTCATATCTCGCGATCGGATTGACTAATCCGCAATATTTCTGTTACATCTGAAAGTAGAAACTCGCCCGATTACAACGGTATGCGTACTTTTCCCCTAGGCCGTTCTAGTTATTCGGTTCGAGCATCAGAACTGCGAAAACTTAGAGTTTCTCAAGCGTTTCTTACCTCCAAACTGCCATATCTCGCGAACGGATTGACTAATCCGCAAAATTTCTGTTGCATCTGAAAGTAGAAACTCGCCCGATTACAACGGTATGCGTACTTTTCCCCTAGGCCGTTCTAGTTATTCGATTCGAGCATCAGAACTGCGAAAATTTTGAGTTTCTCAAGCGTTTCTTACATCCAAACTGCCATATCTCGCGAACGGATTGACCAATCCGCAAAATTTCTGTTGCATCTGAAAGTAGAAACTCGCCCGATTACAACGGTATGCGTTCTTTTCCCCTAGTCCGTTCTAGTTATTCGTTTCGAGCATCAGAACTGCGAAAATTTTGAGTTTCTCAAGCGTTTCTTACCTCCAAACTGCCATATCTGGCGAACGGATTGACCACTCCGCAAAATTTCTGTTGCATCTGAAAGTAGAAACTCGCCCGATTACAACGGAATGCGTACTTTTCCCCTAGGCCGTTCTAGTTATTCGTTTCGAGCATCAGAACTGCGAAAATGTTGAGTTTCTCAAGCGTGTCTTACCTACAAACTGCCATATCTCGCGAACGGATTGACCAATCCGCAAAATTTCTGTTGCATCTGAAAGTAGAAAGTCGCCCGATTACAACGGTATGCGTACTTTTCCCCTAGGCCGTTCTAGTTATTCGTTTCGAGCATCAGAACTGCGAAAATTTTGAATTTCTCAAGCGTTTCTTACCTACAAACTGCCATATCTCGCGAACGGATTGACCAATCCGCAAAATTTCTGTTGAATCTGAAAGCAGAAACTCTCCCGATTACAACGGTATGCGTACTTTTCCCCTAGGCCGTTCTAGTTATTCGTTTCTAGCATCAGAACTGCGAAAATTTTGAGTTTCTCAAGCGTTTCTTACCTACAAACTGCCATATCTCGCGAACGGATTGACCACTCCGCAAAATTTCTGTTGCATCTGAAAGTAGAAACTCGCCCGATTACAACGGAATGCGTACTTTTCCCCTAGGCCGTTCTAGTTATTCGTTTCGAGCATCAGAACTGCGAAAATGTTGAGTTTCTCAAGCGTGTCTTACCTACAAACTGCCATATCTCGCGAACGGATTGACTAATCCGCAATATTTCTGTTACATCTGAAAGTAGAAACTCGCCCGATTACAACGGTATGCGTACTTTTCCCCTAGGCCGTTCTAGTTATTCGTTTCGAGCATCAGAACTGCGAAAATTTTGAATTTCTCAAGCGTTTCTTACCTACAAACTGCCATATCTCGCGAACGGATTGACCAATCCGCAAAATTTCTGTTGAATCTGAAAGCAGAAACTCTCCCGATTACAACGGTATGCGTACTTTTCCCCTAGGCCGTTCTAGTTATTCGTTTCTAGCATCAGAACTGCGAAAATTTTGAGTTTCTCAAGCGTTTCTTACCTACAAACTGCCATATCTCGCGAACGGATTGACCAATCCGCAAAATTTCTGTTGCATCTGAAAGTAGAAAGTCGCCCGATTACAACGGTATGCGTACTTTTCCCCTAGGCCGTTCTAGTTATTCGTTTCGAGCATCAGAACTGCGAAAATTTTGAGTTTCTCAAGCGTTTCTTACCTACAAACTGCCATATCTCGCGAACGGATTGACCAATCCGCAAAATTTCTGTTGCATCTGAAAGTAGAAACTCGCCCGATTACAACGGTATGCGTACTTTTCCCCTAGGCCGCTCTATTTATTCGTTTCGAGCATCAGAAATGCGAAAATTTTGTGTTTCTCAAGTGTTTCATACTTCCAAACTGCCATATCTCGCGAACAGATTGACCAATCCGCAAAATTTCTGTTGCATCTGAAAGTAGAATGTCGCCCGATTACAACGGTATGCGTACTTTTCCCCTAGGCCGTTCTAGTTATTCGTTTCGAGCATCAGAACTGCGAAAATTTTGAATTTCTCAAGCGTTTCTTACCTACAAACTGCCATATCTCGCGAACGGATTGACCAATCCGCAAAATTTCTGTTGAATCTGAAAGCAGAAACTCTCCCGATTACAACGGTATGCGTACTTTTCCCCTAGGCCGTTCTAGTTATTCGTTTCTAGCATCAGAACTGCGAAAATTTTGAGTTTCTCAAGCGTTTCTTACCTACAAACTGCCATATCTCGCGAACGGATTGACCAATCCGCAAAATTTCTGTTGCATCTGAAAGTAGAAAGTCGCCCGATTACAACGGTATGCGTACTTTTCCCCTAGGCCGTTCTAGTTATTCGTTTCGAGCATCAGAACTGCGAAAATTTTGAGTTTCTCAAGCGTTTCTTACCTACAAACTGCCATATCTCGCGAACGGATTGACCAATCCGCAAAATTTCTGTTGCATCTGAAAGTAGAAACTCGCCCGATTACAACGGTATGCGTACTTTTCCCCTAGGCCGCTCTATTTATTCGTTTCGAGCATCAGAAATGCGAAAATTTTGTGTTTCTCAAGTGTTTCATACTTCCAAACTGCCATATCTCGCGAACGGATTGACCAATCCGCAAAATTTCTGTTGCATCTGAAAGTAGAAAGTCGCCCGATTACAACGGTATGCGTACTTTTCCCCTAGGCCGTTCTAGTTATTCGTTTCGAGCATCAGAACTGCGAAAACTTAGAGTTTCTCAAGCGTTTCTTACCTCCAAACTGCCATATCTCGCGAACGGATTGACCAATCCGCAAAATTTCTGTTGCATCTGAAAGTAGAAACTCGCCCGATTACAACGGAATGCGTACTTTTCCCCTAGGCAGTTCTAGTTATTCGTTTCGAGCATCAGAACTGCGAAAATGTTGAGTTTCTCAAGCGTTTCTTACCTACAAACTGCCATATCTCGCGAACGGATTGACCAATCCGCAAAATTTCTGTTGCATCTGAAAGTAGAAACTCGCCCGATTACAACGGTATGCGTGCTTTTCCCCTAGACCGTTCTAGTTATGGTTGTCGAGCATCAGAACAGCGAAAATTTTGAGTTTCTCAAGCGTTTCTTACCTCCAAACTGCCATATCTCGCGAACGGATTGACCAATCCGCAAAATTTCTGTTGCATCTGAAAGTAGAAAGTCGCCCGATTACAACGGTATGCGTACTTTTCCCCTAGGCCGTTCTAGTTATTCGTTTCGAGCATCAGAACTGCGAAAATTTTGAGTTTCTCAAGCGTTTCTTACGTCCAAACTGTCATATCTCGCGAACGGATTGACTAATCCGCAATATTTCTGTTACATCTGAAAGTAGAAACTCGCCCGATTACAACGGTATGCGTACTTTTCCCCTAGGCCGTTCTAGTTATTCGTTTCGAGCATCAGAACTGCGAAAATTTTGAGTTTCTCAAGCGTTTCTTACCTCCAAACTGCCATATCTCGCGAACGGATTGACCAATCCGCAAAATTTCTGTTGCATCTGAAATTAGAAAGTCGCCCGATTACAACGGTATGCGTACTTTTCCCCTAGGCCGTTCTAGTTATTCGTTTCGAGCATCAGAACTGCGAAAATTTTGAGTTTCTCAAGCGTTTCTTACTTCCAAACTGCCATATCTCGCGAACGGATTGACCAATCCGCAAAATTTCTGTTGCATCTGAAAGTAGAAACTCGCCCGATTACAACGGTATGCGTTCTTTTCCCCTAGTCCGTTCTAGTTATTCGTTTCGAGCATCAGAACTGCGAAAATTTTGAGTTTCTCAAGCGTTTCTTACCTCCAAACTGCCATATCTCGCGAACGGATTGACCAATCCGCAAAATTTCTGTTGCATCTGAAAGTAGAAACTCGCCCGATTACAACGGAATGCGTACTTTTCCCCTAGGCCGTTCTAGGTATTCGTTTCGAGCATCAGAACTGCGAAAATGTTGAGTTTCTCAAGCGTTTCTTACCTACAAACTGCCATATCTCGCGAACGGATTGACCAATCCGCAAAATTTCTGTTGCATCTGAAAGTAGAAACTCGCCCGATTACAACGGTATGCGTGCTTTTCCCCTAGACCGTTCTAGTTATGCTTGTCGAGCATCTGAACAGCGAAAATTTTGAGTTTCTCAAGCGTTTCTTACCTCCAAACTGCCATATCTCGCGAACGGATTGACCAATCCGCAAAATTTCTGTTGCATCTGAAAGTAGAAAGTCGCCCGATTACAACGGTATGCGTACTTTTCCCCTAGGCCGTTCTAGTTATTCGTTTCGAGCATCAGAACTGCGAAAATTTTGAGTTTCTCAAGCGTTTCTTACCCCCAAACTGCCATATCTCGCGAACGGATTGACCAATCCGCAAAATTTCTGTTGCATCTGAAAGTAGAAAGTCGCCCGATTACAACGGTATGCGTACTTTTCCCCTAGGCCGTTCTAGTTATTCGTTTCGAGCATCAGAACTGCGAAAATTTTGAGTTTCTCAAGCGTTTCTTACGTCCAAACTGTCATATCTCGCGATCGGATTGACTAATCCGCAATATTTCTGTTACATCTGAAAGTAGAAACTCGCCCGATTACAACGGTATGCGTACTTTTCCCCTAGGCCGTTCTAGTTATTCGGTTCGAGCATCAGAACTGCGAAAACTTAGAGTTTCTCAAGCGTTTCTTACCTCCAAACTGCCATATCTCGCGAACGGATTGACTAATCCGCAAAATTTCTGTTGCATCTGAAAGTAGAAACTCGCCCGATTACAACGGTATGCGTACTTTTCCCCTAGGCCGTTCTAGTTATTCGATTCGAGCATCAGAACTGCGAAAATTTTGAGTTTCTCAAGCGTTTCTTACATCCAAACTGCCATATCTCGCGAACGGATTGACCAATCCGCAAAATTTCTGTTGCATCTGAAAGTAGAAACTCGCCCGATTACAACGGTATGCGTTCTTTTCCCCTAGTCCGTTCTAGTTATTCGTTTCGAGCATCAGAACTGCGAAAATTTTGAGTTTCTCAAGCGTTTCTTACCTCCAAACTGCCATATCTGGCGAACGGATTGACCACTCCGCAAAATTTCTGTTGCATCTGAAAGTAGAAACTCGCCCGATTACAACGGAATGCGTACTTTTCCCCTAGGCCGTTCTAGTTATTCGTTTCGAGCATCAGAACTGCGAAAATGTTGAGTTTCTCAAGCGTGTCTTACCTACAAACTGCCATATCTCGCGAACGGATTGACCAATCCGCAAAATTTCTGTTGCATCTGAAAGTAGAAAGTCGCCCGATTACAACGGTATGCGTACTTTTCCCCTAGGCCGTTCTAGTTATTCGTTTCGAGCATCAGAACGGCGAAAATTTTGAGTTTCTCAAGCGTTTCTTACGTCCAAACTGTCATATCTCGCGAACGGATTGACTAATCCGCAATATTTCTGTTACATCTGAAAGTAGAAACTCGCCCGATTACAACGGTATGCGTACTTTTCCCCTAGGCCGTTCTAGTTATTCGTTTCGAGCATCAGAACTGCGAAAATTTTGAATTTCTCAAGCGTTTCTTACCTACAAACTGCCATATCTCGCGAACGGATTGACCAATCCGCAAAATTTCTGTTGAATCTGAAAGCAGAAACTCTCCCGATTACAACGGTATGCGTACTTTTCCCCTAGGCCGTTCTAGTTATTCGTTTCTAGCATCAGAACTGCGAAAATTTTGAGTTTCTCAAGCGTTTCTTACCTACAAACTGCCATATCTCGCGAACGGATTGACCACTCCGCAAAATTTCTGTTGCATCTGAAAGTAGAAACTCGCCCGATTACAACGGAATGCGTACTTTTCCCCTAGGCCGTTCTAGTTATTCGTTTCGAGCATCAGAACTGCGAAAATGTTGAGTTTCTCAAGCGTGTCTTACCTACAAACTGCCATATCTCGCGAACGGATTGACCAATCCGCAAAATTTCTGTTGCATCTGAAAGTAGAAAGTCGCCCGATTACAACGGTATGCGTACTTTTCCCCTAGGCCGTTCTAGTTATTCGTTTCGAGCATCAGAACGGCGAAAATTTTGAGTTTCTCAAGCGTTTCTTACGTCCAAACTGTCATATCTCGCGAACGGATTGACTAATCCGCAATATTTCTGTTACATCTGAAAGTAGAAACTCGCCCGATTACAACGGTATGCGTACTTTTCCCCTAGGCCGTTCTAGTTATTCGTTTCGAGCATCAGAACTGCGAAAATTTTGAATTTCTCAAGCGTTTCTTACCTACAAACTGCCATATCTCGCGAACGGATTGACCAATCCGCAAAATTTCTGTTGAATCTGAAAGCAGAAACTCTCCCGATTACAACGGTATGCGTACTTTTCCCCTAGGCCGTTCTAGTTATTCGTTTCTAGCATCAGAACTGCGAAAATTTTGAGTTTCTCAAGCGTTTCTTACCTACAAACTGCCATATCTCGCGAACGGATTGACCAATCCGCAAAATTTCTGTTGCATCTGAAAGTAGAAAGTCGCCCGATTACAACGGTATGCGTACTTTTCCCCTAGGCCGTTCTAGTTATTCGTTTCGAGCATCAGAACTGCGAAAATTTTGAATTTCTCAAGCGTTTCTTACCTACAAACTGCCATATCTCGCGAACGGATTGACCAATCCGCAAAATTTCTGTTGAATCTGAAAGCAGAAACTCTCCCGATTACAACGGTATGCGTACTTTTCCCCTAGGCCGTTCTAGTTATTCGTTTCTAGCATCAGAACTGCGAAAATTTTGAGTTTCTCAAGCGTTTCTTACCTACAAACTGCCATATCTCGCGAACGGATTGACCAATCCGCAAAATTTCTGTTGCATCTGAAAGTAGAAAGTCGCCCGATTACAACGGTATGCGTACTTTTCCCCTAGGCCGTTCTAGTTATTCGTTTCGAGCATCAGAACTGCGAAAATTTTGAGTTTCTCAAGCGTTTCTTACCTACAAACTGCCATATCTCGCGAACGGATTGACCAATCCGCAAAATTTCTGTTGCATCTGAAAGTAGAAACTCGCCCGATTACAACGGTATGCGTACTTTTCCCCTAGGCCGCTCTATTTATTCGTTTCGAGCATCAGAAATGCGAAAATTTTGTGTTTCTCAAGTGTTTCATACTTCCAAACTGCCATATCTCGCGAACGGATTGACCAATCCGCAAAATTTCTGTTGCATCTGAAAGTAGAAAGTCGCCCGATTGCAACGGTATGCGTACTTTTCCCCTAGGCCGTTCTAGTTATTCGTTTCGAGCATCAGAACTGCGAAAACTTAGAGTTTCTCAAGCGTTTCTTACCTCCAAACTGCCATATCTCCCGAACGGATTGACCAATCCGCAAAATTTCTGTTGCATCTGAAAGTAGAAACTCGCCCGATTACAACGGAATGCGTACTTTTCCCCTAGGCCGTTCTAGTTATTCGTTTCGAGCATCAGAACTGCGAAAATGTTGAGTTTCTCAAGCGTTTCTTACCTACAAAGTGCCATATCTCGCGAACGGATTGACCACTCCGCAAAATTTCTGTTGCATCTGAAAGTAGAAACTCGCCCGATTACAACGGTATGCGTACTTTTCCCCTAGACCGTTCTAGTTATGCTTGTCGAGCATCAGAACAGCGAAAATTTTGAGTTTCTCAAGCGTTTCTTACCTCCAAACTGCCATATCTCGCGAACGGATTGACCAATTCGCAAAATTTCTGTTGCATCTGAAAGTAGAAAGTCGCCCGATTACAACGGTATGCGTACTTTTCCCCTAGGCCGTTCTAGTTATTCGTTTCGAGCATCGGAACTGCGAAAATTTTGAGTTTCTCAAGCGTTTCTTACCTCCAAACTGCCATATCTCGCGAACGGATTGACCAATCCGCAAAATTTCTGTTGCATCTGAAAGTAGAAACTCGCCCGATTACAACGGAATGCGTACTTTTCCCCTAGGCCGTTCTAGTTATTCGTTTCGAGCATCAGAACTGCGAAAATGTTGAGTTTCTTAAGCGTGTCTTACCTACAAACTGCCATATCTCGCGAACGGATTCACCAATCCGCAAAATTTCTGTTGCATCTGAAAGTAGAAACTCGCCCGATTACAACGGTATGCGTACTTTTCCCCTAGGCCGCTCTATTTATTCGTTTCGAGCATCAGAAATGCGAAAATTTTGTGTTTCTCAAGTGTTTCATACTTCCAAACTGCCATATCTCGCGAACGGATTGACCAATCCGCAAAATTTCTGTTGCATCTGAAAGTAGAAAGTCGCCCGATTACAACGGTATGCGTACTTTTCCCCTAGGCCGTTCTAGTTATTCGTTTCGAGCATCAGAACTGCGAAAATGTTGAGTTTCTTAAGCGTGTCTTACCTACAAACTGCCATATCTCGCGAACGGATTCACCAATCCGCAAAATTTCTGTTGCATCTGAAAGTAGAAACTCGCCCGATTACAACGGTATGCGTACTTTTCCCCTAGGCCGCTCTATTTATTCGTTTCGAGCATCAGAAATGCGAAAATTTTGTGTTTCTCAAGTGTTTCATACTTCCAAACTGCCATATCTCGCGAACGGATTGACCAATCCGCAAAATTTCTGTTGCATCTGAAAGTAGAAAGTCGCCCGATTACAACGGTATGCGTACTTTTCCCCTAGGCCGTTCTAGTTATTCGTTTCGAGCATCAGAACTGCGAAAACTTAGAGTTTCTCAAGCGTTTCTTACCTCCAAACTGCCATATCTCCCGAACGGATTGACCAATCCGCAAAATTTCTGTTGCATCTGAAAGTAGAAACTAGCCCGATTACAACGGTATGCGTACTTTTCCCCTAGGCCGTTCTAGTTATTCGTTTCGAGCATCAGAACTGCGAAAATTTTGAGTTTCTCAAGCGTTTCTTACGTCCAAACTGTCATATCTTGCGAACGGATTGACTAATCCGCAATATTTCTGTTACATCTGAAAGTAGAAACTCGCCCGATTACAACGGTATGCGTACTTTTCCCCTAGGCCGTTCTAGTTATTCGTTTCGAGCATCAGAACTGCGAAAATTTTGAGTTTCTCAAGCGTTTCTTACCTACAAACTGCCATATCTCGCGAACGGATTGACCAATCCGCAAAATTTCTGTTGAATCTGAAAGCAGAAACTCGCCCGATTACAACGGTATGCGTACTTTTCCCCTCGGCCGTTCTAGTTATTCGTTTCTAGCATCAGAACTGCGAAAATTTTGAGTTTCTCAAGCGTTTCTTACCTACAAACTGCCATATCTCCCGAACGGATTGACCAATCCGCCAAATTTCTGATGCATCTGAAAGTAGAAACTCGCCCGATTACAACGGTATGCGTACTTTTCCCCTAGGCCGTTCTAGTTATTCGTTTCGAGCATCAGAACTGCGAAAATTTTGAGTTTCTCAAGCGTTTCTTACGTCCAAACTGTCATATCTCGCGAACGGATTGACTAATCCGCAATATTTCTGTTACATCTGAAAGTAGAAACTCGCCCGATTACAACGGTATGCGTACTTTTCCCCTAGGCCGTTCTAGTTATTCGTTTCGAGCATCAGAACTGCGAAAATTTTGAGTTTCTCAAGCGTTTCTTACCTACAAACTGCCATATCTCGCGAACGGATTGACCAATCCGCAAAATTTCTGTTGCATCTGAAAGTAGAAACTCGCCCGATTACAACGGTATGCGTACTTTTCCCCTAGTCCGTTCTAGTTATTCGTTTCGAGCATCAGAACTGAGAAAATTTTGAGTTTCTGGAGCGTTTCTTACTTCCAAACTGCCATATCTCGCGAACGGATTGACCAATCCGCAAAATTTCTGTTGCATCTGAAAGTAGAAAGTCGCCCGATTACAACGGTATGCGTACTTTTCCCCTAGGCCGTTCTAGTTATTCGTTTCGAGCATCAGAACTGCGAAAACTTAGAGTTTCTCAAGCGTTTCTTACCTCCAAACTGCCATATCTCCCGAACGGATTGACCAATCCGCAAAATTTCTGTTGCATCTGAAAGTAGAAACTCGCCCGATTACAACGGTATGCGTACTTTTCCCCTAGGCCGTTCTAGTTATTCGTTTCGAGCATCAGAACTGCGAAAATTTTGAGTTTCTCAAGCGTTTCTTACATCCAAACTGCCATATCTCGCGAACGGATTGACCAATCCGCAAAATTTCTGTTGCATCTGAAAGTAGAGACTCGCCCGATTACAACGGTATGCGTTCTTTTCCCCTAGTCCGTTCTAGTTATTCGTTTCGAGCATCAGAACTGCGAAAATTTTGAGTTTCTCAAGCGTTTCTTACCTACAAACTGCCATATCTCGCGGACGGATTGACCAATCCGCAAAATTTCTGTTGCATCTGAAAGTAGAAACTCGCCCGATTACAACGGTATGCGTACTTTTCCCCTAGACCGTTCTAGTTATGCTTGTCGAGCATCAGAACAGCGAAAATTTTGAGTTTCTCAAGCGTTTCTTACCTCCAAACTGCCATATCTCGCGAACGGATTGACCAATCCGCAAAATTTCTGTTGCATCTGAAAGTAGAAACTCGCCCGATTACAACGGTATGCGTACTTTTCCCCTAGGCCGTTCTAGTTATTCGTTTCGAGCATCAGAACTGCGAAAATTTTGAGTTTCTCAAGCGTTTCTTACCTCCAAACTGCCATATCTCGCGAACGGATTGACCAATCCGCAAAATTTCTGTTGCATCTGAAAGTAGAAAGTCGCCCGATTACAACGGTATGCGTACTTTTCCCCTAGGCCGTTCTAGTTATTCGTTTCGAGCATCAGAACTGCGAAAATTTTGAGTTTCTCAAGCGTTTCTTACGTCCAAACTGTCATATCTCGCGAACGGATTGACTAATCCGCAATATTTCTGTTACATCTGAAAGTAGAAACTCGCCCGATTACAACGGTATGCGTACTTTTCCCCTAGGCCGTTCTAGTTATTCGGTTCGAGCATCAGAACTGCGAAAACTTAGAGTTTCTCAAGCGTTTCTTACCTCCAAACTGCCATATCTCGCGAACGGATTGACTAATCCGCAAAATTTCTGTTGCATCTGAAAGTAGAAACTCGCCCGATTACAACGGTATGCGTACTTTTCCCCTAGGCCGTTCTAGTTATTCGTTTCGAGCATCAGAACTGCGAAAATTTTGAGTTTCTCAAGCGTTTCTTACATCCAAACTGCCATATCTCGCGAACGGATTGACCAATCCGCAAAATTTCTGTTGCATCTGAAAGTAGAAACTCGCCCGATTACAACGGTATGCGTTCTTTTCCCCTAGTCCGTTCTAGTTATTCGTTTCGAGCATCAGAACTGCGAAAATTTTGAGTTTCTCAAGCGTTTCTTACCTCCAAACTGCCATATCTGGCGAACGGATTGACCACTCCCCAAAATTTCTGTTGCATCTGAAAGTAGAAACTCGCCCGATTACAACGGAATGCGTACTTTTCCCCTAGGCCGTTCTAGTTATTCGTTTCGAGCATCAGAACTGCGAAAATGTTGAGTTTCTCAAGCGTGTCTTACCTACAAACTGCCATATCTCGCGAACGGATTGACCAATCCGCAAAATTTCTGTTGCATCTGAAAGTAGAAACTCGCCCGATTACAACGGTATGCGTACTTTTCCCCTAGACCGTTCTAGTTATGCTTGTCGAGCATCAGAACAGCGAAAATTTTGAGTTTCTCAAGCGTTTCTTACCTCCAAACTGCCATATCTCGCGAACGGATTGACCAATCCGCAAAATTTCTGTTGCATCTGAAAGTAGAAAGTCGCCCGATTACAACGGTATGCGTACTTTTCCCCTAGGCCGTTCTAGTTATTCGTTTCGAGCATCAGAACGGCGAAAATTTTGAGTTTCTCAAGCGTTTCTTACGTCCAAACTGTCATATCTCGCGAACGGATTGACTAATCCGCAATATTTCTGTTACATCTGAAAGTAGAAACTCGCCCGATTACAACGGTATGCGTACTTTTCCCCTAGGCCGTTCTAGTTATTCGTTTCGAGCATCAGAACTGCGAAAATTTTGAATTTCTCAAGCGTTTCTTACCTACAAACTGCCATATCTCGCGAACGGATTGACCAATCCGCAAAATTTCTGTTGAATCTGAAAGCAGAAACTCTCCCGATTACAACGGTATGCGTACTTTTCCCCTAGGCCGTTCTAGTTATTCGTTTCTAGCATCAGAACTGCGAAAATTTTGAGTTTCTCAAGCGTTTCTTACCTACAAACTGCCATATCTCGCGAACGGATTGACCAATCCGCAAAATTTCTGTTGCATCTGAAAGTAGAAAGTCGCCCGATTACAACGGTATGCGTACTTTTCCCCTAGGCCGTTCTAGTTATTCGTTTCGAGCATCAGAACTGCGAAAATTTTGAGTTTCTCAAGCGTTTCTTACCTACAAACTGCCATATCTCGCGAACGGATTGACCAATCCGCAAAATTTCTGTTGCATCTGAAAGTAGAAACTCGCCCGATTACAACGGTATGCGTACTTTTCCCCTAGGCCGCTCTATTTATTCGTTTCGAGCATCAGAAATGCGAAAATTTTGTGTTTCTCAAGTGTTTCATACTCCCAAACTGCCATATCTCGCGAACGGATTGACCAATCCGCAAAATTTCTGTTGCATCTGAAAGTAGAAAGTCGCCCGATTACAACGGTATGCGTACTTTTCCCCTAGGCCGTTCTAGTTATTCGTTTCGAGCATCAGAACTGCGAAAACTTAGAGTTTCTCAAGCGTTTCTTACCTCCAAACTGCCATATCTCCCGAACGGATTGACCAATCCGCAAAATTTCTGTTGCATCTGAAAGTAGAAACTCGCCCGATTACAACGGTATGCGTACTTTTCCCCTAGACCGTTCTAGTTATGCTTGTCGAGCATCAGAACAGCGAAAATTTTGAGTTTCTCAAGCGTTTCTTACCTCCAAACTGCCATATCTCGCGAACGGATTGACCAATTCGCAAAATTTCTGTTGCATCTGAAAGTAGAAAGTCGCCCGATTACAACGGTATGCGTACTTTTCCCCTAGGCCGTTCTAGTTATTCGTTTCGAGCATCGGAACTGCGAAAATTTTGAGTTTCTCAAGCGTTTCTTACCTCCAAACTGCCATATCTCGCGAACGGATTGACCAATCCGCAAAATTTCTGTTGCATCTGAAAGTAGAAACTCGCCCGATTACAACGGAATGCGTACTTTTCCCCTAGGCCGTTCTAGTTATTCGTTTCGAGCATCAGAACTGCGAAAATGTTGAGTTTCTCAAGCGTGTCTTACCTACAAACTGCCATATCTCGCGAACGGATTCACCAATCCGCAAAATTTCTGTTGCATCTGAAAGTAGAAACTCGCCCGATTACAACGGTATGCGTACTTTTCCCCTAGGCCGCTCTATTTATTCGTTTCGAGCATCAGAAATGCGAAAATTTTGTGTTTCTCAAGTGTTTCATACTTCCAAACTGCCATATCTCGCGAACGGATTGACCAATCCGCAAAATTTCTGTTGCATCTGAAAGTAGAAAGTCGCCCGATTACAACGGTATGCGTACTTTTCCCCTAGGCCGTTCTAGTTATTCGTTTCGAGCATCAGAACTGCGAAAACTTAGAGTTTCTCAAGCGTTTCTTACGTCCAAACTGTCATATCTTGCGAACGGATTGACTAATCCGCAATATTTCTGTTACATCTGAAAGTAGAAACTCGCCCGATTACAACGGTATGCGTACTTTTCCCCTAGGCCGTTCTAGTTATTCGTTTCGAGCATCAGAACTGCGAAAATTTTGAGTTTCTCAAGCGTTTCTTACCTACAAACTGCCATATCTCGCGAACGGATTGACCAATCCGCAAAATTTCTGTTGAATCTGAAAGCAGAAACTCGCCCGATTACAACGGTATGCGTACTTTTCCCCTCGGCCGTTCTAGTTATTCGTTTCTAGCATCAGAACTGCGAAAATTTTGAGTTTCTCAAGCGTTTCTTACCTACAAACTGCCATATCTCCCGAACGGATTGACCAATCCGCCAAATTTCTGATGCATCTGAAAGTAGAAACTCGCCCGATTACAACGGTATGCGTACTTTTCCCCTAGGCCGTTCTAGTTATTCGTTTCGAGCATCAGAACTGCGAAAATTTTGAGTTTCTCAAGCGTTTCTTACGTCCAAACTGTCATATCTCGCGAACGGATTGACTAATCCGCAATATTTCTGTTACATCTGAAAGTAGAAACTCGCCCGATTACAACGGTATGCGTACTTTTCCCCTAGGCCGTTCTAGTTATTCGTTTCGAGCATCAGAACTGCGAAAATTTTGAGTTTCTCAAGCGTTTCTTACCTACAAACTGCCATATCTCGCGAACGGATTGACCAATCCGCAAAATTTCTGTTGCATCTGAAAGTAGAAACTCGCCCGATTACAACGGTATGCGTACTTTTCCCCTAGTCCGTTCTAGTTATTCGTTTCGAGCATCAGAACTGAGAAAATTTTGAGTTTCTGGAGCGTTTCTTACCTCCAAACTGCCATATCTCGCGAACGGATTGACCAATCCTCAAAATTTCTGTTGCATCTGAAAGTAGAAACTTGCCCGATTACAACGGTATGCGTACTTTTCCCCTAGGCCGTTCTAGTTAATCGTTTCGAGCATCAGAACTGCGAAAATTTTGAGTTTCTTTAGCGTTTCTTACTTCCAAACTGCCATATCTCGCGAACGGATTGACCAATCCGCCAAATTTCTGATGCATCTGAAAGTAGAAACTCGCCCTATTACAACGGTATGCGTACTTTTCCCCTAGGCCGCTCTAGTTATTCGTTTCGAGCATCAGAACTGCGAAAATTTTGTGTTTCTCAAGGGTTTCATACTTCCAAACTGCCATATCTCGCGAACGGATTGACCAATCCGCAAAATTTCTGTTGCATCTGAAAGTAGAAACTCGCTCGATTACAACGGTATGCATACTTTTCCCCTAGGCCGTTCTAGTTATTCGTTTCGAGCATCAGAACTGCGAAAATGTTGAGTTTCTCAAGCGTTTCTTACCTACAAACTGCCATATCTCGCGAACGGATTGACCAATCCGCAAAATTTCTGTTGCATCTGAAAGTAGAAACTCGCCCGATTACAACGGAATGCGTACTTTTCCCCTAGGCCGTTCTAGTTATTCGTTTCGAGCATCAGAACTGCGAAAATGTTGAGTTTCTCAAGCGTGTCTTACATACAAACTGCCATATCTCGCGAACGGATTCACCAATCCGCAAAATTTCTGTTGCATCTGAAAGTAGAAACTCGCCCGATTACAACGGTATGCGTACTTTTCCCCTAGGCCGCTCTATTTATTCGTTTCGAGCATCAGAAATGCGAAAATTTTGTGTTTCTCAAGTGTTTCATACTTCCAAACTGCCATATCTCGCGAACGGATTGACCAATCCGCAAAATTTCTGTTGCATCTGAAAGTAGAAAGTCGCCCGATTACAACGGTATGCGTACTTTTCCCCTAGGCCGTTCTAGTTATTCGTTTCGAGCATCAGAACTGCGAAAACTTAGAGTTTCTCAAGCGTTTCTTACCTCCAAACTGCCATATCTCCCGAACGGATTGACCAATCCGCAAAATTTCTGTTGCATCTGAAAGTAGAAACTCGCCCGATTACAACGGTATGCGTACTTTTCCCCTAGGCCGTTCTAGTTATTCGTTTCGAGCATCAGAACTGCGAAAATTTTGAGTTTCTCAAGCGTTTCTTACGTCCAAACTGTCATATCTTGCGAACGGATTGACTAATCCGCAATATTTCTGTTACATCTGAAAGTAGAAACTCGCCCGATTACAACGGTATGCGTACTTTTCCCCTAGGCCGTTCTAGTTATTCGTTTCGAGCATCAGAACTGCGAAAATTTTGAGTTTCTCAAGCGTTTCTTACCTACAAACTGCCATATCTCGCGAACGGATTGACCAATCCGCAAAATTTCTGTTGAATCTGAAAGCAGAAACTCGCCCGATTACAACGGTATGCGTACTTTTCCCCTCGGCCGTTCTAGTTATTCGTTTCTAGCATCAGAACTGCGAAAATTTTGAGTTTCTCAAGCGTTTCTTACCTACAAACTGCCATATCTCCCGAACGGATTGACCAATCCGCCAAATTTCTGATGCATCTGAAAGGAGAAACTCGCCCGATTACAACGGTATGCGTACTTTTCCCCTAGGCCGTTCTAGTTATTCGTTTCGAGCATCAGAACTGCGAAAATTTTGTGTTTCTCAAGGGTTTCATACTTCCAAACTGCCATATCTCGCGAACGGATTGACCAATCCGCAAAATTTCTGTTGCATCTGAAAGTAGAAACTCGCTCGATTACAACGGTATGCATACTTTTCCCCTAGGCCGTTCTAGTTATTCGTTTCGAGCATCAGAACTGCGAAAATGTTGAGTTTCTCAAGCGTTTCTTACCTACAAACTGCCATATCTCGCGAACGGATTGACCAATCCGCAAAATTTCTGTTGCATCTGAAAGTAGAAACTCGCCCGATTACAACGGAATGCGTACTTTTCCCCTAGGCCGTTCTAGTTATTCGTTTCGAGCATCAGAACTGCGAAAATGTTGAGTTTCTCAAGCGTGTCTTACCTACAAACTGCCATATCTCGCGAACGGATTCACCAATCCGCAAAATTTCTGTTGCATCTGAAAGTAGAAACTCGCCCGATTACAACGGTATGCGTACTTTTCCCCTAGGCCGCTCTATTTATTCGTTTCGAGCATCAGAAATGCGAAAATTTTGTGTTTCTCAAGTGTTTCATACTTCCAAACTGCCATATCTCACGAACGGATTGACCAATCCGCAAAATTTCTGTTGCATCTGAAAGTAGAAAGTCGCCCGATTACAACGGTATGCGTACTTTTCCCCTAGGCCGTTCTAGTTATTCGTTTCGAGCATCAGAACTGCGAAAACTTAGAGTTTCTCAAGCGTTTCTTACCTCCAAACTGCCATATCTCCCGAACGGATTGACCAATCCGCAAAATTTCTGTTGCATCTGAAAGTAGAAACTCGCCCGATTACAACGGTATGCGTACTTTTCCCCTAGGCCGTTCTAGTTATTCGTTTCGAGCATCAGAACTGCGAAAATTTTGAGTTTCTCAAGCGTTTCTTATCTCCAAACTGCCATATCTCGCGAACGGATTGACCAATCCGCAAAATTTTGGTTGCATCTGAAAGTAGAAACTCGCCCGATTACAACGGTGTGCGCACTTTTCCCCTAGGCCGTTCTAGTTATTCGTTTCGAGCATCAGAACTGCGAAAATTTTGTGTTTCTCAAGGGTTTCATACTTCCAAACTGCCATATCTCGCGAACGGATTGACCAATCCGCAAAATTTCTGTTGCATCTGAAAGTAGAAACTCGCTCGATTACAACGGTATGCATACTTTTCCCCTAGGCCGTTCTAGTTATTCGTTTCGAGCATCAGAACTGCGAAAATGTTGAGTTTCTCAAGCGTTTCTTACCTACAAACTGCCATATCTCGCGAACGGATTGACCAATCCGCAAAATTTCTGTTGCATCTGAAAGTAGAAACTCGCCCGATTACAACGGAATGCGTACTTTTCCCCTAGGCCGTTCTAGTTATTCGTTTCGAGCATCAGAACTGCGAAAATGTTGAGTTTCTCAAGCGTGTCTTACCTACAAACTGCCATATCTCGCGAACGGATTCACCAATCCGCAAAATTTCTGTTGCATCTGAAAGTAGAAACTCGCCCGATTACAACGGTATGCGTACTTTTCCCCTAGGCCGCTCTATTTATTCGTTTCGAGCATCAGAAATGCGAAAATTTTGTGTTTCTCAAGTGTTTCATACTTCCAAACTGCCATATCTCGCGAACGGATTGACCAATCCGCAAAATTTCTGTTGCATCTGAAAGTAGAAAGTCGCCCGATTACAACGGTATGCGTACTTTTCCCCTAGGCCGTTCTAGTTATTCGTTTCGAGCATCAGAACTGCGAAAACTTAGAGTTTCTCAAGCGTTTCTTACCTCCAAACTGCCATATCTCCCGAACGGATTGACCAATCCGCAAAATTTCTGTTGCATCTGAAAGTAGAAACTCGCCCGATTACAACGGTATGCGTACTTTTCCCCTAGGCCGTTCTAGTTATTCGTTTCGAGCATCAGAACTGCGAAAATTTTGAGTTTCTCAAGCGTTTCTTATCTCCAAACTGCCATATCTCGCGAACGGATTGACCAATCCGCAAAATTTTGGTTGCATCTGAAAGTAGAAACTCGCCCGATTACAACGGTGTGCGCACTTTTCCCCTAGGCCGTTCTAGTTATTCGTTTCGAGCATCAGAACTGCGAAAATTTTGTGTTTCTCAAGGGTTTCATACTTCCAAACTGCCATATCTCGCGAACGGATTGAACAATCCGCAAAATTTCTGTTGCATCTGAAAGTAGAAACTCGCTCGATTACAACGGTATGCATACTTTTCCCCTAGGCCGTTCTAGTTATTCGTTTCGAGCATCAGAACTGCGAAAATGTTGAGTTTCTCAAGCGTTTCTTACCTACAAACTGCCATATCTCGCGAACGGATTGACCAATCCGCAAAATTTCTGTTGCATCTGAAAGTAGAAACTCGCCCGATTACAACGGAATGCGTACTTTTCCCCTAGGCCGTTCTAGTTATTCGTTTCGAGCATCAGAACTGCGAAAATGTTGAGTTTCTCAAGCGTGTCTTACCTACAAACTGCCATATCTCGCGAACGGATTCACCAATCCGCAAAATTTCTGTTGCATCTGAAAGGAGAAACTCGCCCGATTACAACGGTATGCGTACTTTTCCCCTAGGCCGCTCTATTTATTCGTTTCGAGCATCAGAAATGCGAAAATTTTGTGTTTCTCAAGTGTTTCATACTTCCAAACTGCCATATCTCGCGAACGGATTGACCAATCCGCAAAATTTCTGTTGCATCTGAAAGTAGAAACTCGCCCGATTACAACGGTATGCGTACTTTTCCCCTAGGCCGTTCTAGTTATTCGTTTCGAGCATCAGAACTGCGAAAATTTTGAGTTTCTCAAGCGTTTCTTACGTCCAAACTGTCATATCTTGCGAACGGATTGACTAATCCGCAATATTTCTGTTACATCTGAAAGTAGAAACTCGCCCGATTACAACGGTATGCGTACTTTTCCCCTAGGCCGTTCTAGTTATTCGTTTCGAGCATCAGAACTGCGAAAATTTTGAGTTTCTCAAGCGTTTCTTACCTACAAACTGCCATATCTCGCGAACGGATTGACCAATCCGCAAAATTTCTGTTGAATCTGAAAGCAGAAACTCGCCCGATTACAACGGTATGCGTACTTTTCCCCTCGGCCGTTCTAGTTATTCGTTTCTAGCATCAGAACTGCGAAAATTTTGAGTTTCTCAAGCGTTTCTTACCTACAAACTGCCATATCTCCCGAACGGATTGACCAATCCGCCAAATTTCTGATGCATCTGAAAGTAGAAACTCGCCCGATTACAACGGTATGCGTACTTTTCCCCTAGGCCGTTCTAGTTATTCGTTTCGAGCATCAGAACTGCGAAAATTTTGAGTTTCTCAAGCGTTTCTTACGTCCAAACTGTCATATCTCGCGAACGGATTGACTAATCCGCAATATTTCTGTTACATCTGAAAGTAGAAACTCGCCCGATTACAACGGTATGCGTACTTTTCCCCTAGGCCGTTCTAGTTATTCGTTTCGAGCATCAGAACTGCGAAAATTTTGAGTTTCTCAAGCGTTTCTTACCTACAAACTGCCATATCTCGCGAACGGATTGACCAATCCGCAAAATTTCTGTTGCATCTGAAAGTAGAAACTCGCCCGATTACAACGGTATGCGTACTTTTCCCCTAGTCCGTTCTAGTTATTCGTTTCGAGCATCAGAACTGAGAAAATTTTGAGTTTCTCAAGCGTTTCTTACCTACAAACTGCCATATCTCGCGAACGGATTGACCAATCCGCAAAATTTCTGTTGCATCTGAAAGTAGAAACTCGCCCGATTACAACGGTATGCGTACTTTTCCCCTACACCGTTCTAGTTATGCTTGTCGAGCATCAGAACTGCGAAAATTTTGAGTTTCTCAAGCGTTTCTTACCTACAAACTACCATATCTCGCGAACGGATTGACCAATCCGCAAAATTTCTGTTGCATCTGAAAGTAGAAACTCGCCCGATTACAACGGTATGCGTTCTTTTCCCCTAGGCCGTTCTAGTTATTCCTTTCGAGCATCAGAACTGCGAAAATTTTGAGTTTCTCAAGCGTTTCTTACTTCCAAACTGCCATATCTCGCGAACGGATTGTCCAATCCGCAAAATTTCTGTTGCATCTGAAAGTAGAAACTCGCCCGATTACAACTGTATGCGTACTTTTCCCCTAGTCCGTTCTAGTTATTCGTTTCGAGAATCAGAACTGCGAAAATTTTGAGTTTCTCAAGCGTTTCTTACGTCCAAACTGTCATATCTCGCGAACGGATTGACTAATCCGCAATATTTCTGTTACATCTGAAAGTAGAAACTCGCCCGATTACAACGGTATGCGTACTTTTCCCCTAGGCCGTTCTAGTTATTCGTTTCGAGCATCAGAACTGCGAAAATTTTGAGTTTCTCAAGCGTTTCTTACCTCCAAACTGCCATATCTCGCGAACGGATTGACCAATCCGCAAAATTTCTGTTGCATCTGAAAGTAGAAACTCGCCAGATTGCAACGGAATGCGTACTTTTCCCCTAGGCCGTTCTAGTTATTCGTTTCGAGCATCAGAACTGCGAAAATGTTGAGTTTCTCAAGCGTTTCTTACCTACAAACTGCCATATCTCGCGAACGGATTGACCAATCCGCAAAATTTCTGTTGCATCTGAAAGTAGAAACTCGCCCGATTACAACGGTATGCGTACTTTTCCCCTACACCGTTCTAGTTATGCTTGTCGAGCATCAGAACTGCGAAAATTTTGAGTTTCTCAAGCGTTTCTTACCTACAAACTGCCATATCTCGCGAACGGATTGACCAATCCGCAAAATTTCTGTTGCATCTGAAAGTAGAAACTCGCCCGATTACAACGGTATGCGTGCTTTTCCCCTAGACCGTTCTAGTTATGCTTGTCGAGCATCTGAACAGCGAAAATTTTGAGTTTCTCAAGCGTTTCTTACCTCCAAACTGCCATATCTCGCGAACGGATTGACCAATCCGCAAAATTTCTGTTGCATCTGAAAGTAGAAAGTCGCCCGATTACAATGGTATGCGTACTTTTCCCCTAGGCCGTTCTAGTTATTCGTTTCGAGCATCAGAACTGCGAAAATTTTGAGTTTCTCAAGCGTTTCTTACGTCCAAACTGTCATATCTCGCGAACGGATTGACTAATCCGCAATATTTCTGTTACATCTGAAAGTAGAAACTCGCCCGATTACAACGGTATGCGTACTTTTCCCCTAGGCCGTTCTAGTTATTCGTTTCGAGCATCAGAACTGCGAAAATTTTGAGTTTCTCAAGCGTTTCTTACCTACAAACTGCCATATCTCGCGGACGGATTGACCAATCCGCAAAATTTCTGTTGCATCTGAAAGTAGAAACTCGCCCGATTACAACGGTATGCGTAATTTTCCCCTAGACCGTTCTAGTTATGCTTGTCGAGCATCTGAACAGCGAAAATTTTGAGTTTCTCAAGCGTTTCTTACCTCCAAACTGCCATATCTCGCGAACGGATTGACCAATCCGCAAAATTTCTGTTGCATCTGAAAGTAGAAACTCGCCCGATTACAACGGTATGCGTACTTTTCCCCTAGGCCGTTCTAGTTATTCGTTTCGAGCATCAGAACTGCGAAAATTTTGAGTTTCTCAAGCGTTTCTTACCTACAAACTGCCATATCTCGCGAACGGATTGACCAATCCGCAAAATTTCTGTTGAATCTGAAAGCAGAAACTCGCCCGATTACAACGTTATGCGTACTTTTCCCCTCGGCCGTTCTAGTTATTCGTTTCTAGCATCAGAACTGCGAAAATTTTGAGTTTCTCAAGCGTTTCTTACCTACAAACTGCCATATCTCCCGAACGGATTGACCAATCCGCCAAATTTCTGATGCATCTGAAAGTAGAAACTCGCCCGATTACAACGGTATGCGTACTTTTCCCCTAGGCCGTTCTAGTTATTCGTTTCGAGCATCAGAACTGCGAAAATTTTGAGTTTCTCAAGCGTTTCTTACGTCCAAACTGTCATATCTCGCGAACGGATTGACTAATCCGCAATATTTCTGTTACATCTGAAAGTAGAAACTCGCCCGATTACAACGGTATGCGTACTTTTCCCCTAGGCCGTTCTAGTTATTCGTTTCGAGCATCAGAACTGCGAAAATTTTGAGTTTCTCAAGTGTTTCATACTTCCAAACTGCCATATCTCGCGAACGGAATGACCAATCCGCAAAATTTCTGTTGCATCGGAAAGTAGAAACTCGCCCGATTACAACGGTATGCGTACTTTTCCCCTAGGCTGTTCTAGTTATTCGTTTCGAGCATCAGAACTGCGAAAATGTTGAGTTTCTCAAGCGTTTCTTACCTACAAACTGCCATATCTCGCGAACGGATTGACCAATCCGCAAAATTTCTGTTGCATCTGAAAGTAGAAACTCGCCCGATTACAACGGTATGCGTACTTTTCCCCTACACCGTTCTAGTTATGCTTGTCGAGCATCAGAACTGCGAAAATTTTGAGTTTCTCAAGCGTTTCTTACCTACAAACTACCATATCTCGCGAACGGATTGACCAATCCGCAAAATTTCTGTTGCATCTGAAAGTAGAAACTCGCCCGATTACAACGGTATGCGTTCTTTTCCCCTAGGCCGTTCTAGTTATTCCTTTCGAGCATCAGAACTGCGAAAATTTTGAGTTTCTCAAGCGTTTCTTACTTCCAAACTGCCATATCTCGCGAACGGATTGTCCAATCCGCAAAATTTCTGTTGCATCTGAAAGTAGAAACTCGCCCGATTACAACTGTATGCGTACTTTTCCCCTAGTCCGTTCTAGTTATTCGTTTCGAGAATCAGAACTGCGAAAATTTTGAGTTTCTCAAGCGTTTCTTACGTCCAAACTGTCATATCTCGCGAACGGATTGACTAATCCGCAATATTTCTGTTACATCTGAAAGTAGAAACTCGCCCGATTACAACGGTATGCGTACTTTTCCCCTAGGCCGTTCTAGTTATTCGTTTCGAGCATCAGAACTGCGAAAATTTTGAGTTTCTCAAGCGTTTCTTACCTCCAAACTGCCATATCTCGCGAACGGATTGACCAATCCGCAAAATTTCTGTTGCATCTGAAAGTAGAAACTCGCCCGATTACAACGGAATGCGTACTTTTCCCCTAGGCCGTTCTAGTTATTCGTTTCGAGCATCAGAACTGCGAAAATGTTGAGTTTCTCAAGCGTTTCTTACCTACAAACTGCCATATCTCGCGAACGGATTGACCAATCCGCAAAATTTCTGTTGCATCTGAAAGTAGAAACTCGCCCGATTACAACGGTATGCGTACTTTTCCCCTAGGCCGTTCTAGTTATTCGTTTCGAGCATCAGAACTGCGAAAATTTTGAGTTTCTCAAGCGTTTCTTACTTCCAAACTGCCATATCTCGCGAACGGATTGACCAATCCGCAAAATTTCTGTTGCATCTGAAAGTAGAAACTCGCTCGATTACAACGGTATGCGTTCTTTTCCCCTAGGCCGTTCTAGTTATTCGTTTCGAGCATCAGAACTGCGAAAATTTTGAGTTTCTCAAGCGTTTCTTACCTCCAAACTGCCATATCTCGCGAACGGATTGACCAATCCGCAAAATTTCTGTTGCATCTGAAAGTAGAAACTCGCCCGATTACAACGGAATGCGTTCTTTTCCCCTAGGCCGTTCTAGTTATTCGTTTCGAGCTTCAGAACTGCGAAAATTTTGGGTTTCTCAAGTGTTTCATACTTCCAAACTGCCATATCTCGCGAACGGATTGACCAATCCGCAAAATTTCTGTTGCATCTGAGAGTAGAAAGTCGCCCGATTACAACGGTATGCGTACTTTTCCCCTAGGCCGTTCTAGTTATTCGTTTCGAGCATCAGAACTGCGAAAACTTAGAGTTTCTCAAGCGTTTCTTACCTCCAAACTGCCATATCTCGCGAACGGATTGACTAATCCGCAAAATTTCTGTTGCATCTGAAAGTAGAAACTCGCCCGATTACAACGGTATGTGTACTTTTCCCCTAGTCCGTTCTAGTTATTCGTTTCGAGCATCAGAACTGCGAAAATGTTGAGTTTCTCAAGCGTTTCTTACCTACAAACTGCCATATCTCGCGAACGGATTGACCAATCCGCAAAATTTCTGTTGCATCTGAAAGTAGAAACTCGCCCGATTACAACGGTATGCGTGCTTTTCCCCTAGACCGTTCTAGTTATGCTTGTCGAGCATCTGAACAGCGAAAATTTTGAGTTTCTCAAGCGTTTCTTACCTCCAAACTGCCATATCTCGCGAACGGATTGACCAATCCGCAAAATTTCTGTTGCATCTGAAAGTAGAAAGTCGCCCGATTACAATGGTATGCGTACTTTTCCCCTAGGCCGTTCTAGTTATTCGTTTCGAGCATCAGAACTGCGAAAATTTTGAGTTTCTCAAGCGTTTCTTACGTCCAAACTGTCATATCTCGCGAACGGATTGACTAATCCGCAATATTTCTGTTACATCTGAAAGTAGAAACTCGCCCGATTACAACGGTATGCGTACTTTTCCCCTAGGCCGTTCTAGTTATTCGTTTCGAGCATCAGAACTGCGAAAATTTTGAGTTTCTCAAGCGTTTCTTACCTACAAACTGCCATATCTCGCGGACGGATTGACCAATCCGCAAAATTTCTGTTGCATCTGAAAGTAGAAACTCGCCCGATTACAACGGTATGCGTAATTTTCCCCTAGACCGTTCTAGTTATGCTTGTCGAGCATCTGAACAGCGAAAATTTTGAGTTTCTCAAGCGTTTCTTACCTCCAAACTGCCATATCTCGCGAACGGATTGACCAATCCGCAAAATTTCTGTTGCATCTGAAAGTAGAAACTCGCCCGATTACAACGGTATGCGTACTTTTCCCCTAGGCCGTTCTAGTTATTCGTTTCGAGCATCAGAACTGCGAAAATTTTGAGTTTCTCAAGCGTTTCTTACCTCCAAACTGCCATATCTCGCGAACGGATTGACCAATCCGCAAAATTTCTGTTGCATCTGAAAGTAGAAAGTCGCCCGATTACAACGGTATGCGTACTTTTCCCCTAGGCCGTTCTAGTTATTCGTTTCGAGCATCAGAACTGCGAAAATTTTGAGTTTCTCAAGCGTTTCTTACCTACAAACTGCCATATCTCGCGAACGGATTGACCAATCCGCAAAATTTCTGTTGAATCTGAAAGCAGAAACTCGCCCGATTACAACGTTATGCGTACTTTTCCCCTCGGCCGTTCTAGTTATTCGTTTCTAGCATCAGAACTGCGAAAATTTTGAGTTTCTCAAGCGTTTCTTACCTACAAACTGCCATATCTCCCGAACGGATTGACCAATCCGCCAAATTTCTGATGCATCTGAAAGTAGAAACTCGCCCGATTACAACGGTATGCGTACTTTTCCCCTAGGCCGTTCTAGTTATTCGTTTCGAGCATCAGAACTGCGAAAATTTTGAGTTTCTCAAGCGTTTCTTACGTCCAAACTGTCATATCTCGCGAACGGATTGACTAATCCGCAATATTTCTGTTACATCTGAAAGTAGAAACTCGCCCGATTACAACGGTATGCGTACTTTTCCCCTAGGCCGTTCTAGTTATTCGTTTCGAGCATCAGAACTGCGAAAATTTTGAGTTTCTCAAGTGTTTCATACTTCCAAACTGCCATATCTCGCGAACGGAATGACCAATCCGCAAAATTTCTGTTGCATCGGAAAGTAGAAACTCGCCCGATTACAACGGTATGCGTACTTTTCCCCTAGGCTGTTCTAGTTATTCGTTTCGAGCATCAGAACTGCGAAAATGTTGAGTTTCTCAAGCGTTTCTTACCTACAAACTGCCATATCTCGCGAACGGATTGACCAATCCGCAAAATTTCTGTTGCATCTGAAAGTAGAAACTCGCCCGATTACAACGGTATGCGTACTTTTCCCCTACACCGTTCTAGTTATGCTTGTCGAGCATCAGAACTGCGAAAATTTTGAGTTTCTCAAGCGTTTCTTACCTACAAACTACCATATCTCGCGAACGGATTGACCAATCCGCAAAATTTCTGTTGCATCTGAAAGTAGAAACTCGCCCGATTACAACGGTATGCGTTCTTTTCCCCTAGGCCGTTCTAGTTATTCCTTTCGAGCATCAGAACTGCGAAAATTTTGAGTTTCTCAAGCGTTTCTTACTTCCAAACTGCCATATCTCGCGAACGGATTGACCAATCCGCAAAATTTCTGATGCATCTGAAAGTAGAAACTCGCCCTATTACAACGGTATGCGTACTTTTCCCCTAGGCCGTTCTAGTTAATCGTTTCGAGCATCAGAACTGCGAAAATTTTGAGTTTCTCAAGCGTTTCTTACCTCCAAACTGCCATATCTCGCGAACGGATTGACCAATCCGCAAAATTTCTGTTGCATCTGAAAGTAGAAACTCGCCCGATTACAACGGTATGCGTACTTTTCCCCTACACCGTTCTAGTTATGCTTGTCGAGCATCAGAACTGCGAAAATTTTGAGTTTCTCAAGCGTTTCTTACCTACAAACTACCATATCTCGCGAACGGATTGACCAATCCGCAAAATTTCTGTTGCATCTGAAAGTAGAAACTCGCCCGATTACAACGGTATGCGTTCTTTTCCCCTAGGCCGTTCTAGTTATTCCTTTCGAGCATCAGAACTGCGAAAATGTTGAGTTTCTCAAGCGTTTCTTACCTCCAAACTGCCATATCTCCCGAACGGATTGATCAATCCGCAAAATTTCTGTTGCATCTGAAAGTAGAAACTCGCCCGGTTACAACGGTATGCGTACTTTTCCCCTAGGCCGCTCTATTTATTCGTTTCGAGCATCGGAACTGCGAAAATTTTGAGTTTCTCAAGCGTTTCTTACGTCCAAACTGTCATATCTCGCGAACGGATTGACTAATCCGCAATATTTCTGTTACATATGAAAGTAGAAACTCGCCCGATTACAACGGTATGCGTACTTTTCCCCTAGGCCGTTCTAGTTATTCGTTTCGAGCATCAGAACTGCGAAAATTTTGAGTTTCTCAAGCGTTTCTTACGTCCAAACTGTCATATCTCGCGAACGGATTGACTAATCCGCAATATTTCTGTTACATCTGAAAGTAGAAACTCGCCCGATTACAACGGTATGCGTACTTTTCCCCTAGGCCGTTCTAGTTACTCGTTTCGAGCATCAGAACTGCGAAAATTTTGAGTTTCTCAAGCGTTTCTTACCTACAAACTGCCATATCTCGTGAACGGATTGACCAATCCGCAAAATTTCTGTTGAATCTGAAAGCAGAAACTCGCCCGATTACAACGGTATGCGTACTTTTCCCCTCGGCCGTTCTTGTTATTCGTTTCTAGCATCAGAACTGCGAAAATTTTGAGTTTCTCAAGCGTTTCTTACCTACAAACTGCCATATCTCCCGAACGGATTGACCAATCCGCAAAATTTCTGTTGCATCTGAAAGTAGAAACTCGCCCGATTAAAACGGTATGCGTACTTTTCCCCTAGTCCGTTCTAGTTATTCGTTTCGAGCATCAGAACTGCGAAAATTTTGAGTTTCTGGAGCGTTTCTTACCTCCAAACTGCCATATCTCGCGAACGGATTGACCAATCCGCAAAATTTCTGTTGCATCTGAAAGTAGAAACTTGCCCGATTACAACGGTATGCGTACTTTTCCCCTAGGCCGTTCTAGTTAATCGTTTCGAGCATCAGAACTGCGAAAATTTTGAGTTTCTTTAGCGTTTCTTACTTCCAAACTGCCATATCTCGCGAACGGAATGACCAATCCGCCAAATTTCTGATGCATCTGAAAGTAGAAACTCGCCCTATTACAACGGTATGCGTACTTTTCCCCTAGGCCGCTCTAGTTATTCGTTTCGAGCATCAGAACTGCGAAAATTTTGTGTTTCTCAAGGGTTTCATACTTCCAAACTGCCATATCTCGCGAACGGATTGACCAATCCGCAAAATTTCTGTTGCATCTGAAAGTAGAAACTCGCTCGATTACAACGGTATGCATACTTTTCCCCTAGGCCGTTCTAGTTATTCGTTTCGAGCATCAGAACTGCGAAAATGTTGAGTTTCTCAAGCGTTTCTTACCTACAAACTGCCATATCTCGCGAACGGATTGACCAATCCGCAAAATTTCTGTTGCATCTGAAAGTAGAAACTCGCCCGATTACAACGGTATGGGTACTTTTCCCCTAGACCGTCCTAGTTATGCTTGTCGAGCATCAGAACTGCGAAAATTTTGAGTTTCTCAAGCGTTTCTTACCTACAAACTGCCATATCTCGCGAACGGATTGACCAATCCGCAAAATTTCTGTTGCATCTGAAAGTAGAAACTCGCCCGATTACAACGGTATGCGTACTTTTCCCCTGGTCCGTTCTAGTTATTCGTTTCGAGCATCAGAACTGCGAAAATTTTGAGTTTCTCAAGCGTTTCTTACCTCCAAACTGCCACATCTCGCGAACGGATTGACCAATCCGCAAAATTTCTGTTGCATCTGAAAGTAGAAACTCGCCCGATTACAACGGTATGCGTACTTTTCCCCTAGGCCGTTCTAGTTATTCGTTTCGAGCATCAGAACTGCGAAAATGTTGAGTTTCTCAAGCGTTTCTTACCTATAAACTGCCATATCTCGCGAACGGATTGACCAATCCGCAAAATTTCTGTTGCATCTGAAAGTAGAAACTCGCCCGATTACAACGGTATGCGTACTTTTCCCCTATACCGTTCTAGTTATGCTTGTCGAGCATCAGAACTGCGAAAACTTTGAGTTTCTCAAGCGTTTCTTAACTACAAACTACCATATCTCGCGAACGGATTGACCAATCCGCAAAATTTCTGTTGCATCTGAAAGTAGAAACTCGCCCGATTACAAAGGTATGCGTACTTTTCCCCTAGACCGTTCTAGTTATGCTTGTCGAGCATCAGAACTGCGAAAATTTTGAGTTTCTCAAGCGTTTCTTACCTACAAACTGCCATATCTCGCGAACGGATTGACCAATCCGCAAAATTTCTGATGCATCTGAAAGTAGAAACTCGCCCGATTACAACGGTATGCGTACTTTTCCCCTAGGCCGTTCTAGTTATTCGTTTCGAGCATCAGAACTGCGAAAATTTTGAGTTTCTCAAGCGTTTCTTACCTCCAAACTGCCATATCTCGCGAACGGATTGACCAATCCGCAAAATTTCTGTTGCATCTGAAAGTAGAAAGTCGCCCGATTACAACGGTATGCGTACTTTTCCCCTAGGCCGTTCTAGTTATTCGTTTCGAGCATCAGAACTGCGAAAATTTTGAGTTTCTCAAGCGTTTCTTACCTACAAACTGCCATATCTCGCGAACGGATTGACCAATCCGCAAAATTTCTGTTGAATCTGAAAGCAGAAACTCGCCCGATTACAACGTTATGCGTACTTTTCCCCTCGGCCGTTCTAGTTATTCGTTTCTAGCATCAGAACTGCGAAAATTTTGAGTTTCTCAAGCGTTTCTTACCTACAAACTGCCATATCTCCCGAACGGATTGACCAATCCGCCAAATTTCTGATGCATCTGAAAGTAGAAACTCGCCCGATTACAACGGTATGCGTACTTTTCCCCTAGGCCGTTCTAGTTATTCGTTTCGAGCATCAGAACTGCGAAAATTTTGAGTTTCTCAAGCGTTTCTTACCTCCAAACTGCCATATCGCGCGAACGGATTGACCAATCCGCAAAATTTCTGTTGCATCTGAAAGTAGAAACTCGCCCGTTTACAACGGTATGCGTACTTTTCCCCTAGGCCGCTCTATTTATTCGTTTCGAGCATCGGAACTGCGAAAATTTTGAGTTTCTCAAGCGTTTCTTACGTCCAAACTGTCATATCTCGCGAACGGATTGACTAATCCGCAATATTTCTGTTACATATGAAAGTAGAAACTCGCCCGATTACAACGGTATGCGTACTTTTCCCCTAGGCCGTTCTAGTTATTCGTTTCGAGCATCAGAACTGCGAAAATTTTGAGTTTCTCAAGCGTTTCTTACGTCCAAACTGTCATATCTCGCGAACGGATTGACTAATCCGCAATATTTCTGTTACATCTGAAAGTAGAAACTCGCCCGATTACAACGGTATGCGTACTTTTCCCCTAGGCCGTTCTAGTTACTCGTTTCGAGCATCAGAACTGCGAAAATTTTGAGTTTCTCAAGCGTTTCTTACCTACAAACTGCCATATCTCGCGAACGGATTGACCAATCCGCAAAATTTCTGTTGAATCTGAAAGCAGAAACTCGCCCGATTACAACGGTATGCGTACTTTTCCCCTCGGCCGTTCTTGTTATTCGTTTCTAGCATCAGAACTGCGAAAATTTTGAGTTTCTCAAGCGTTTCTTACCTACAAACTGCCATATCTCCCGAACGGATTGACCAATCCGCAAAATTTCTGTTGCATCTGAAAGTAGAAACTCGCCCGATTAAACGGTATGCGTACTTTTCCCCTAGTCCGTTCTAGTTATTCGTTTCGAGCATCAGAACTGCGAAAATTTTGAGTTTCTGGAGCGTTTCTTACCTCCAAACTGCCATATCTCGCGAACGGATTGACCAATCCGCAAAATTTCTGTTGCATCTGAAAGTAGAAACTTGCCCGATTACAACGGTATGCGTACTTTTCCCCTAGGCCGTTCTAGTTAATCGTTTCGAGCATCAGAACTGCGAAAATTTTGAGTTTCTTTAGCGTTTCTTACTTCCAAACTGCCATATCTCGCGAACGGAATGACCAATCCGCCAAATTTCTGATGCATCTGAAAGTAGAAACTCGCCCTATTACAACGGTATGCGTACTTTTCCCCTAGGCCGCTCTAGTTATTCGTTTCGAGCATCAGAACTGCGAAAATTTTGTGTTTCTCAAGGGTTTCATACTTCCAAACTGCCATATCTCGCGAACGGATTGACCAATCCGCAAAATTTCTGTTGCATCTGAAAGTAGAAACTCGCTCGATTACAACGGTATGCATACTTTTCCCCTAGGCCGTTCTAGTTATTCGTTTCGAGCATCAGAACTGCGAAAATGTTGAGTTTCTCAAGCGTTTCTTACCTACAAACTGCCATATCTCGCGAACGGATTGACCAATCCGCAAAAATTTCTGTTGCATCTGAAAGTAGAAACTCGCCCGATTACAACGGTATGGGTACTTTTCCCCTAGACCGTCCTAGTTATGCTTGTCGAGCATCAGAACTGCGAAAATTTTGAGTTTCTCAAGCGTTTCTTACCTACAAACTGCCATATCTCGCGAACGGATTGACCAATCCGCAAAATTTCTGTTGCATCTGAAAGTAGAAACTCGCCCGATTACAACGGTATGCGTACTTTTCCCCTGGTCCGTTCTAGTTATTCGTTTCGAGCATCAGAACTGCGAAAATTTTGAGTTTCTCAAGCGTTTCTTACCTCCAAACTGCCACATCTCGCGAACGGATTGACCAATCCGCAAAATTTCTGTTGCATCTGAAAGTAGAAACTCGCCCGATTACAACGGTATGCGTACTTTTCCCCTAGGCCGTTCTAGTTATTCGTTTCGAGCATCAGAACTGCGAAAATGTTGAGTTTCTCAAGCGTTTCTTACCTATAAACTGCCATATCTCGCGAACGGATTGACCAATCCGCAAAATTTCTGTTGCATCTGAAAGTAGAAACTCGCCCGATTACAACGGTATGCGTACTTTTCCCCTATACCGTTCTAGTTATGCTTGTCGAGCATCAGAACTGCGAAAACTTTGAGTTTCTCAAGCGTTTCTTAACTACAAACTACCATATCTCGCGAACGGATTGACCAATCCGCAAAATTTCTGTTGCATCTGAAAGTAGAAACTCGCCCGATTACAAAGGTATGCGTACTTTTCCCCTAGACCGTTCTAGTTATGCTTGTCGAGCATCAGAACTGCGAAAATTTTGAGTTTCTCAAGCGTTTCTTACCTACAAACTGCCATATCTCGCGAACGGATTGACCAATCCGCAAAATTTCTGATGCATCTGAAAGTAGAAACTCGCCCGATTACAACGGTGTTCGTACTTTTCCCCTAGGCCGCTCTATTTATTCGTTTCGAGCATCAGAACTGCGAAAATTTTGTGTTTCTCAAGTGTTTCATACTTCCAAACTGCCATATCTCGCGAACGGAATGACCAATCCGCAAAATTTCTGTTGCATCGGAAAGTAGAAACTCGCCCGATTACAACGGTATGCATACTTTTCCCCTAGGCCGTTCTAGTTATTCGTTTCGAGCATCAGAACTGCGAAAATGTTGAGTTTCTCAAGCGTTTCTTACGTCCAAACTGTCATATCTCGCGAACGGATTGACTAATCCGCAATATTTCTGTTACATCTGAAAGTAGAAACTCGCCCGATTACAACGGTATGCGTACTTTTCCCCTAGGCCGTTCTAGTTATTCGTTTCGAGCATCAGAACTGCGAAAATTTTGAGTTTCTCAAGCGTTTCTTACGTCCAAACTGTCATATCTCGCGAACGGATTGACTAATCCGCAATATTTCTGTTACATCTGAAAGTAGAAACTCGCCCGATTACAACGGTATGCGTACTTTTCCCCTAGGCCGTTCTAGTTATTCGTTTCGAGCATCAGAACTGCGAAAATTTTGAGTTTCTCAAGCGTTTCTTACCTACAAACTGCCATATCTCGCGAACGGATTGACCAATCCGCAAAATTTCTGTTGAATCTGAAAGCAGAAACTCGCCCGATTACAACGGTATGCGTACTTTTCCCCTCGGCCGTTCTTGTTATTCGTTTCTAGCATCAGAACTGCGAAAATTTTGAGTTTCTCAAGCGTTTCTTACCTACAAACTGCCATATCTCCCGAACGGAATGACCAATCCGCAAAATTTCTGTTGCATCGGAAAGTAGAAACTCGCCCGATTACAACGGTATGCGTACTTTTCCCCTAGGCTGTTCTAGTTATTCGTTTCGAGCATCAGAACTGCGAAAATGTTGAGTTTCTCAAGCGTTTCTTACCTACAAACTGCCATATCTCGCGAACGGATTGACCAATCCGCAAAATTTCTTATGCATCTGAAAGTAGAAACTCGCCCGATTACAACGGTGTGCGTACTTTTCCCCTAGACCGTTCTAGTTATGCTTGTCGAGCATCAGAACTGCGAAAATTTTGAGTTTCTCAAGCGTTTCTTACCTACAAACTACCATATCTCGCGAACGGATTGTCCAATCCGCAAAATTTCTGTTGCATCTGAAAGTAGAAACTCGCCCGATTACAACGGTATGCATACTTTTCCCCTAGGCCGTTCTAGTTATTCGTTTCGAGCATCAGAACTGCGAAAATGTTGAGTTTCTCAAGCGTTTCTTACCTCCAAACTGCCATATCTCCCGAACGGATTGACCAATCCGCAAAATTTCTGTTGCATCTGAAAGTAGAAACTCGCCCGGTTACAACGGTATGCGTACTTTTCCCCTAGGCCGCTCTATTTATTCGTTTCGAGCATCGGAACTGCGAAAATTTTGAGTTTCTCAAGCGTTTCTTACGTCCAAACTGTCATATCTCGCGAACGGATTGACTAATCCGCAATATTTCTGTTACATCTGAAAGTAGAAACTCGCCCGATTACAACGGTATGCGTACTTTTCCCCTAGGCCGTTCTAGTTATTCGTTTCGAGCATCAGAACTGCGAAAATTTTGAGTTTCTCAAGCGTTTCTTACGTCCAAACTGTCATATCTCGCGAACGGATTGACTAATCCGCAATATTTCTGTTACATCTGAAAGTAGAAACTCGCCCGATTACAACGGTATGCGTACTTTTCCCCTAGGCCGTTCTAGTTATTCGTTTCGAGCATCAGAACTGCGAAAATTTTGAGTTTCTCAAGCGTTTCTTACCTACAAACTGCCATATCTCGCGAACGGATTGACCAATCCGCAAAATTTCTGTTGAATCTGAAAGCAGAAACTCGCCCGATTACAACGGTATGCGTACTTTTCCCCTAGGCCGTTCTAGTTAATCGTTTCGAGCATCAGAACTGCGAAAATTTTGAGTTTCTTTAGCGTTTCTTACTTCCAAACTGCCATATCTCGCGAACGGATTGACCAATCCGCCAAATTTCTGATGCATCTGAAAGTAGAAACTCGCCCTATTACAACGGTATGCGTACTTTTCCCCTAGGCCGCTCTAGTTATTCGTTTTGAGCATCAGAACTGCGAAAATTTTGTGTTTCTCAAGGGTTTCATACTTCCAAACTGCCATATCTCGCGAACGGATTGACCAATCCGCAAAATTTCTGTTGCATCTGAAAGTAGAAGCTCGCCCGATTACAACGGTATGCATACTTTTCCCCTAGGCCGTTCTGGTTATTCGTTTCGAGCATCAGAACTGCGAAAATGTTGAGTTTCTCAAGCGTTTCTTACCTACAAACTGCCATATCTCGCGAACGGATTGACCAATCCGCAAAATTTCTGTTGCATCTGAAAGTAGAAACTCGCCCGATTACAACGGTATGGGTACTTTTCCCCTAGACCGTCCTAGTTATGCTTGTCGAGCATCAGAACTGCGAAAATTTTGAGTTTCTCAAGCGTTTCTTACCTACAAACTGCCATATCTCGCGAACGGATTGACCAATCCGCAAAATTTCTGTTGCATCTGAAAGTAGAAACTCGCCCGATTACAACGGTATGCGTACTTTTCCCCTGGTCCGTTCTAGTTATTCGTTTCGAGCATCAGAACTGCGAAAATTTTGAGTTTCTCAAGCGTTTCTTACCTCCAAACTGCCACATCTCGCGAACGGATTGACCAATCCGCAAAATTTCTGTTGCATCTGAAAGTAGAAACTCGCCCGATTACAACGGTATGCGTACTTTTCCCCTAGGCCGTTCTAGTTATTCGTTTCGAGCATCAGAACTGCGAAAATGTTGAGTTTCTCAAGCGTTTCTTACCTATAAACTGCCATATCTCGCGAACGGATTGACCAATCCGCAAAATTTCTGTTGCATCTGAAAGTAGAAACTCGCCCGATTACAAAGGTATGCGTACTTTTCCCCTAGACCGTTCTAGTTATGCTTGTCGAGCATCAGAACTGCGAAAATTTTGAGTTTCTCAAGCGTTTCTTACCTACAAACTGCCATATCTCGCGAACGGATTGACCAATCCGCAAAATTTCTGATGCATCTGAAAGTAGAAACTCGCCCGATTACAACGGTATGCGTACTTTTCCCCTAGGCCGCTCTATTTATTCGTTTCGAGCATCAGAACTGCGAAAATTTTGTGTTTCTCAAGTGTTTCATACTTCCAAACTGCCATATCTCGCGAACGGATTGACCAATCCGCAAAATTTCTGTTGCATCGGAAAGTAGAAACTCGCCCGATTACAACGGTATGCGTACTTTTCCCCTCGGCCGTTCTAGTTATTCGTTTCTAGCATCAGAACTGCGAAAATTTTGAGTTTCTCAAGCGTTTCTTACCTACAAACTGCCATATCTCCCGAACGGATTGACCAATCCGCAAAATTTCTGTTGCATCTAAAAGTAGAAACTTGCCCGATTACAACGGTATGCGTACTTTTCCCCTAGGCCGTTCTAGTTAATCGTTTCGAGCATCAGAACAGCGAAAATTTTGAGTTTCTTTAGCGTTTCTTACTTCCAAACTGCCATATCTCGCGAACGGATTGACCAATCCGCCAAATTTCTGATGCATCTGAAAGTAGAAACTCGCCCTATTACAATGGTATGCGTACTTTTCCCCTAGGCCGCTCTAGTTATTCGTTTCGAGCATCAGAACTGCGAAAATTTTGTGTTTCTCAAGGGTTTCATACTTCCAAACTGCCATATCTCGCGAACGGATTGACCAATCCGCAAAATTTCTGTTGCATCTGAAAGTAGAAACTCGCCCGATTACAACGGTATGCATACTTTTCCCCTAGGCCGTTCTGGTTATTCGTTTCGAGCATCAGAACTGCGAAAATGTTGAGTTTCTCAAGCGTTTCTTACCTACAAACTGCCATATCTCGCGAACGGATTGACCAATCCGCAAAATTTCTGTTGCATCTAAAAGTAGAAACTTGCCCGATTACAACGGTATGCGTACTTTTCCCCTAGGCCGTTCTAGTTAATCGTTTCGAGCATCAGAACAGCGAAAATTTTGAGTTTCTTTAGCGTTTCTTACTTCCAAACTGCCATATCTCGCGAACGGATTGACCAATCCGCCAAATTTCTGATGCATCTGAAAGTAGAAACTCGCCCTATTACAATGGTATGCGTACTTTTCCCCTAGGCCGCTCTAGTTATTCGTTTCGAGCATCAGAACTGCGAAAATTTTGTGTTTCTCAAGGGTTTCATACTTCCAAACTGCCATATCTCGCGAACGGATTGACCAATCCGCAAAATTTCTGTTGCATCTGAAAGTAGAAACTCGCCCGATTACAACGGTATGCATACTTTTCCCCTAGGCCGTTCTGGTTATTCGTTTCGAGCATCAGAACTGCGAAAATGTTGAGTTTCTCAAGCGTTTCTTACCTACAAACTGCCATATCTCGCGAACGGATTGACCAATCCGCAAAATTTCTGTTGCATCTGAAAGTATTAGGGGGACCGGAAAGTAATGTCGTTTCCCGACATTAAATTCAAATACATAAATTTTTAACGAGTTTTTATTTTTAATCAATGATATAATCACCCTCATTATCAACAACCTTTTGCCATCTAGTGTGCAAATTTTCAATGCCGGATCGATAAAAATCAATTGGTTTTTGAGCAAAATATACAGAGATGGCATTTTGAATATCATCCAAATTTGCAAATCTTTTGCCACTTAGAAAGTGTTGAAGCGATCGGAATAAATGGAAATCCGATGGTGCAACATCGGGCGAGTATGGTGGGTGAGGCAGTACCTCCCACCCCAATTCATTAATTTTTGCCAAGGTTCGTCTTGCGCAGTGCGGTCTTGCATTATCGTCTTGCAGAATAACGCCTTTTCTGTTGACAATCGCTGGCCACTTTTCAATTAAAGATTTATTTACACGATCTAATTGTTCACAGTAAAGGTCTGCATTCACAGTCTGTCCAGGTTTCAGCACTTCAAAATGAACAACGCCGCGAATACTCCACCAAACACACAAAAGGGCCTTTTTGGGGTGTAAACCTGGCTTAGCATTACTTTGTGGCGATTCATTTGGAGAGAGCCACTGCCTTTTGCATTTTGGATTATCATAAAGAACCCACTTTTCATCTCCGGTGATCAAGCGATCAAAAAACGCTTCTGTATTGTGCCGTTGAAGCAATAAGTTGCATGTGGTGGATCGGTTAGCCTTGTTCTCTTCGGACAGATTATGCGGGACCCAAACACCTGCTCTGCTTACTTTCCCAATCTGCTGCAAATGTTCTTGGATGGTCGACCAAGGTTGGTTAAGACTGTTTGACAATTCCTCGATTGTCTGACACGGATTTGCTTCCACTTCCGCACTTAACACGTCATTGTCTAACGTTGTTGGTCTTCCTGATCGATACGAGTCGAAAAGATCAAAATTACCGGATTTGAACTTGGAAAACCACCTTTGGCATTTACGAACGTCTAATGCATTTGGATAAACATCGCAAATGTTTTTGGTAGCAACTGTTGCGTTACTACCCTTGCGAAACTCAAAAAGCATGCAATGCCGGATATGTACCTCTTCTGGTATTTGGCTGGCCATTTCACCCAAAATTGTAAAGAAAAATTTTAAATTTAATTATTTACAACTAAACAAGTCACTATAACCTCAGAATGTCTTTGCTACGACTTTAATGTACACAATGAGCTGACAAATGACAATCAAATAGTGACATGCGCAGAAACGACATTACTTTCCGGTCCACCTAATAGAAACTCGCCCGATTACAACGGTATGCGTACTTTTCCCCTATACCGTTCTAGTTATGCTTGTCGAGCATCAGAACTGCGAAAATTTTGAGTTTCTCAAGCGTTTCTTACCTACAAACTACCATATCTCGCGAACGGATTGACCAATCCGCAAAATTTCTGTTGCATCTGAAAGTAGAAACTCGCCCGATTACAAAGGTATGCGTACTTTTCCCCTAGACCGTTCTAGTTATGCTTGTCGAGCATCAGAACTGCGAAAATTTTGAGTTTCTCAAGCGTTTCTTACCTACAAACTGCCATATCTCGCGAACGGATTGACCAATCCGCAAAATTTCTGATGCATCTGAAAGTAGAAACTCGCCCGATTACAACGGTATGCGTACTTTTCCCCTAGGCCGCTCTATTTATTCGTTTCGAGCATCAGAACTGCGAAAATTTTGTGTTTCTCAAGTGTTTCATACTTCCAAACTGCCATATCTCGCGAACGGATTGACATATCCGCAAAATTTCTGTTGCATCTGAAAGTAGAAACTCGCCCGATTACAACGGTATGCGTACTTTTCCCCTAGGCTGTTCTAGTTATTCGTTTCGAGCATCAGAACTGCGAAAATGTTGAGTTTCTCAAGCGTTTCTTACCTACAAGCTGCCATATCTCGCGAACGGATTGACCAATCCGCAAAATTTCTGTTGCATCTGAAAGTAGAAACTCGCCCGATTACAACGGTATGCGTACTTTTCCCCTAGACCGTTCTAGTTATGCTTGTCGAGCATCAGGACTGCGAAAATTTTGAGTTTCTCAAGCGTTTCTTACCTACAAACTACCATATCTCGCGAACGGATTGACCAATCCGCAAAATTTCTGTTGCATCTGAAAGTAGAAACTCGCCCGGTTACAACGGTATGCGTACTTTTCCCCTAGGCCGCTCTATTTATTCGTTTCGAGCATCGGAACTGCGAAAATTTTGAGTTTCTCAAGCGTTTCTTACGTCCAAACTGTCATATCTCGCGAACGGATTGACTAATCCGCAATATTTCTGTTACATCTGAAAGTAGAAACTCGCCCGATTACAACGGTATGCGTACTTTTCCCCTAGGCCGTTCTAGTTATTCGTTTCGAGCATCAGAACTGCGAAAATTTTGAGTTTCTCAAGCGTTTCTTACGTCCAAACTGTCATATCTCGCGAACGGATTGACTAATCCGCAATATTTCTGTTACATCTGAAAGTAGAAACTCGCCCGATTACAACGGTATGCGTACTTTTCCCCTAGGCCGTTCTAGTTATTCGTTTCGAGCATCAGAACTGCGAAAATTTTGAGTTTCTCAAGCGTTTCTTACCTACAAACTGCCATATCTCGCGAACGGATTGACCAATCCGCAAAATTTCTGTTGCATCTGAAAGTAGAAACTCGCCCGATTACAACGGTATGCGTACTTTTCCCCTAGACCGTTCTAGTTATGCTTGTCGAGCATCAGGACTGCGAAAATTTTGAGTTTCTCAAGCGTTTCTTACCTACAAACTACCATATCTCGCGAACGGATTGACCAATCCGCAAAATTTCTGTTGCATCTGAAAGTAGAAACTCGCCCGGTTACAACGGTATGCGTACTTTTCCCCTAGGCCGCTCTATTTATTCGTTTCGAGCATCGGAACTGCGAAAATTTTGAGTTTCTCAAGCGTTTCTTACGTCCAAACTGTCATATCTCGCGAACGGATTGACTAATCCGCAATATTTCTGTTACATCTGAAAGTAGAAACTCGCCCGATTACAACGGTATGCGTACTTTTCCCCTAGGCCGTTCTAGTTATTCGTTTCGAGCATCAGAACTGCGAAAATTTTGAGTTTCTCAAGCGTTTCTTACGTCCAAACTGTCATATCTCGCGAACGGATTGACTAATCCGCAATATTTCTGTTACATCTGAAAGTAGAAACTCGCCCGATTACAACGGTATGCGTACTTTTCCCCTAGGCCGTTCTAGTTATTCGTTTCGAGCATCAGAACTGCGAAAATTTTGAGTTTCTCAAGCGTTTCTTACCTACAAACTGCCATATCTCGCGAACGGATTGACCAATCCGCAAAATTTCTGTTGAATCTGAAAGCAGAAACTCGCCCGATTACAACGGTATGCGTACTTTTCCCCTAGGCCGTTCTAGTTAATCGTTTCGAGCATCAGAACTGCGAAAATTTTGAGTTTCTTTAGCGTTTCTTACTTCCAAACTGCCATATCTCGCGAACGGATTGACCAATCCGCCAAATTTCTGATGCATCTGAAAGTAGAAACTCGCCCTATTACAACGGTATGCGTACTTTTCCCCTAGGCCGCTCTAGTTATTCGTTTTGAGCATCAGAACTGCGAAAATTTTGTGTTTCTCAAGGGTTTCATACTTCCAAACTGCCATATCTCGCGAACGGATTGACCAATCCGCAAAATTTCTGTTGCATCTGAAAGTAGAAGCTCGCCCGATTACAACGGTATGCATACTTTTCCCCTAGGCCGTTCTGGTTATTCGTTTCGAGCATCAGAACTGCGAAAATGTTGAGTTTCTCAAGCGTTTCTTACCTACAAACTGCCATATCTCGCGAACGGATTGACCAATCCGCAAAATTTCTGTTGCATCTGAAAGTAGAAACTCGCCCGATTACAACGGTATGGGTACTTTTCCCCTAGACCGTCCTAGTTATGCTTGTCGAGCATCAGAACTGCGAAAATTTTGAGTTTCTCAAGCGTTTCTTACCTACAAACTGCCATATCTCGCGAACGGATTGACCAATCCGCAAAATTTCTGTTGCATCTGAAAGTAGAAACTCGCCCGATTACAACGGTATGCGTACTTTTCCCCTGGTCCGTTCTAGTTATTCGTTTCGAGCATCAGAACTGCGAAAATTTTGAGTTTCTCAAGCGTTTCTTACCTCCAAACTGCCACATCTCGCGAACGGATTGACCAATCCGCAAAATTTCTGTTGCATCTGAAAGTAGAAACTCGCCCGATTACAACGGTATGCGTACTTTTCCCCTAGGCCGTTCTAGTTATTCGTTTCGAGCATCAGAACTGCGAAAATGTTGAGTTTCTCAAGCGTTTCTTACCTATAAACTGCCATATCTCGCGAACGGATTGACCAATCCGCAAAATTTCTGTTGCATCTGAAAGTAGAAACTCGCCCGATTACAAAGGTATGCGTACTTTTCCCCTAGACCGTTCTAGTTATGCTTGTCGAGCATCAGAACTGCGAAAATTTTGAGTTTCTCAAGCGTTTCTTACCTACAAACTGCCATATCTCGCGAACGGATTGACCAATCTGCAAAATTTCTGATGCATCTGAAAGTAGAAACTCGCCCGATTACAACGGTATGCGTACTTTTCCCCTAGGCCGCTCTATTTATTCGTTTCGAGCATCAGAACTGCGAAAATTTTGTGTTTCTCAAGTGTTTCATACTTCCAAACTGCCATATCTCGCGAACGGATTGACCAATCCGCAAAATTTCTGTTGCATCGGAAAGTAGAAACTCGCCCGATTACAACGGTATGCGTACTTTTCCCCTCGGCCGTTCTAGTTATTCGTTTCTAGCATCAGAACTGCGAAAATTTTGAGTTTCTCAAGCGTTTCTTACCTACAAACTGCCATATCTCCCGAACGGATTGACCAATCCGCAAAATTTCTGTTGCATCTAAAAGTAGAAACTCGCCCGATTACAACGGTATGCGTACTTTTCCCCTATACCGTTCTAGTTATGCTTGTCGAGCATCAGAACTGCGAAAATTTTGAGTTTCTCAAGCGTTTCTTACCTACAAACTACCATATCTCGCGAACGGATTGACCAATCCGCAAAATTTCTGTTGCATCTGAAAGTAGAAACTCGCCCGATTACAAAGGTATGCGTACTTTTCCCCTAGACCGTTCTAGTTATGCTTGTCGAGCATCAGAACTGCGAAAATTTTGAGTTTCTCAAGCGTTTCTTACCTACAAACTGCCATATCTCGCGAACGGATTGACCAATCCGCAAAATTTCTGATGCATCTGAAAGTAGAAACTCGCCCGATTACAACGGTATGCGTACTTTTCCCCTAGGCCGCTCTATTTATTCGTTTCGAGCATCAGAACTGCGAAAATTTTGTGTTTCTCAAGTGTTTCATACTTCCAAACTGCCATATCTCGCGAACGGATTGACATATCCGCAAAATTTCTGTTGCATCTGAAAGTAGAAACTCGCCCGATTACAACGGTATGCGTACTTTTCCCCTAGGCTGTTCTAGTTATTCGTTTCGAGCATCAGAACTGCGAAAATGTTGAGTTTCTCAAGCGTTTCTTACCTACAAGCTGCCATATCTCGCGAACGGATTGACCAATCCGCAAAATTTCTGTTGCATCTGAAAGTAGAAACTCGCCCGATTACAACGGTATGCGTACTTTTCCCCTAGACCGTTCTAGTTATGCTTGTCGAGCATCAGGACTGCGAAAATTTTGAGTTTCTCAAGCGTTTCTTACCTACAAACTACCATATCTCGCGAACGGATTGACCAATCCGCAAAATTTCTGTTGCATCTGAAAGTAGAAAATCGCCCGATTACAACGGTATGCGTTCTTTTCCCCTAGGCCGTTCTAGTTATTCCTTTCGAGCATCAGAACTGCGAAAATTTTGAGTTTCTCAAGCGTTTCTTACCTCCAAACTGCCATATCTCGCGAACGGATTGACTAATCCGCAAAATTTCTGTTGCATCTGAAAGTAGAAACTCGCCCTATTACAACGGTATGCGTACTTTTCCCCTAGGCCGCTCTAGTTATTCGTTTCGAGCATCAGAACTGCGAAAATTTTGTGTTTCTCAAGTGTTTCATACTTCCAAACTGCCATATCTCGCGAACGGATTGACCAATCCGCAAAATTTCTGTTGCATCTGAAAGTAGAAACTCGCCCGATTACAAAGGTATGCGTACTTTTCCCCTAGACCGTTCTAGTTATGCTTGTCGAGCATCAGAACTCCGAAAATTTTGAGTTTCTCAAGCGTTTCTTACCTACAAACTGCCATATCTCGCGAACGGATTGACCAATCCGCAAAATTTCTGATGCATCTGAAAGTAGAAACTCGCCCGATTACAACGGTATGCGTACTTTTCCCCTAGGCCGCTCTATTTATTCGTTTCGAGCATCAGAACTGCGAAAATTTTGTGTTTCTCAAGTGTTTCATACTTCCAAACTGCCATATCTCGCGAACGGATTGACCAATCCGCAAAATTTCTGTTGCATCGGAAAGTAGAAACTCGCCCGATTACAACGGTATGCGTACTTTTCCCCTCGGCCGTTCTAGTTATTCGTTTCTAGCATCAGAACTGCGAAAATTTTGAGTTTCTCAAGCGTTTCTTACCTACAAACTGCCATATCTCCCGAACGGATTGACCAATCCGCAAAATTTCTGTTGCATCTAAAAGTAGAAACTTGCCCGATTACAACGGTATGCGTACTTTTCCCCTAGGCCGTTCTAGTTAATCGTTTCGAGCATCAGAACTGCGAAAATTTTGAGTTTCTTTAGCGTTTCTTACTTCCAAACTGCCATATCTCGCGAACGGATTGACCAATCCGCCAAATTTCTGATGCATCTGAAAGTAGAAACTCGCCCTATTACAATGGTATGCGTACTTTTCCCCTAGGCCGCTCTAGTTATTCGTTTCGAGCATCAGAACTGCGAAAATTTTGTGTTTCTCAAGGGTTTCATACTTCCAAACTGCCATATCTCGCGAACGGATTGACCAATCCGCAAAATTTCTGTTGCATCTGAAAGTAGAAACTCGCCCGATTACAACGGTATGCATACTTTTCCCCTAGGCCGTTCTGGTTATTCGTTTCGAGCATCAGAACTGCGAAAATGTTGAGTTTCTCAAGCGTTTCTTACCTACAAACTGCCATATCTCGCGAACGGATTGACCAATCCGCAAAATTTCTGTTGCATCTGAAAGTAGAAACTCGCCCGATTACAACGGTATGCGTACTTTTCCCCTATACCGTTCTAGTTATGCTTGTCGAGCATCAGAACTGCGAAAATTTTGAGTTTCTCAAGCGTTTCTTACCTACAAACTACCATATCTCGCGAACGGATTGACCAATCCGCAAAATTTCTGTTGCATCTGAAAGTAGAAACTCGCCCGATTACAAAGGTATGCGTACTTTTCCCCTAGACCGTTCTAGTTATGCTTGTCGAGCATCAGAACTGCGAAAATTTTGAGTTTCTCAAGCGTTTCTTACCTACAAACTGCCATATCTCGCGAACGGATTGACCAATCCGCAAAATTTCTGATGCATCTGAAAGTAGAAACTCGCCCGATTACAACGGTATGCGTACTTTTCCCCTAGGCCGCTCTATTTATTCGTTTCGAGCATCAGAACTGCGAAAATTTTGTGTTTCTCAAGTGTTTCATACTTCCAAACTGCCATATCTCGCGAACGGATTGACATATCCGCAAAATTTCTGTTGCATCTGAAAGTAGAAACTCGCCCGATTACAACGGTATGCGTACTTTTCCCCTAGGCTGTTCTAGTTATTCGTTTCGAGCATCAGAACTGCGAAAATGTTGAGTTTCTCAAGCGTTTCTTACCTACAAGCTGCCATATCTCGCGAACGGATTGACCAATCCGCAAAATTTCTGTTGCATCTGAAAGTAGAAACTCGCCCGATTACAACGGTATGCGTACTTTTCCCCTAGGCCGCTCTAGTTATTCGTTTCGAGCATCAGAACTGCGAAAATTTTGTGTTTCTCAAGTGTTTCATACTTCCAAACTGCCATATCTCGCGAACGGATTGACCAATCCGCAAAATTTCTGTTGCATCTGAAAGTAGAAACTCGCCCGATTACAAAGGTATGCGTACTTTTCCCCTAGACCGTTCTAGTTATGCTTGTCGAGCATCAGAACTCCGAAAATTTTGAGTTTCTCAAGCGTTTCTTACCTACAAACTGCCATATCTCGCGAACGGATTGACCAATCCGCAAAATTTCTGATGCATCTGAAAGTAGAAACTCGCCCGATTACAACGGTATGCGTACTTTTCCCCTAGGCCGCTCTATTTATTCGTTTCGAGCATCAGAACTGCGAAAATTTTGTGTTTCTCAAGTGTTTCATACTTCCAAACTGCCATATCTCGCGAACGGATTGACCAATCCGCAAAATTTCTGTTGCATCGGAAAGTAGAAACTCGCCCGATTACAACGGTATGCGTACTTTTCCCCTCGGCCGTTCTAGTTATTCGTTTCTAGCATCAGAACTGCGAAAATTTTGAGTTTCTCAAGCGTTTCTTACCTACAAACTGCCATATCTCCCGAACGGATTGACCAATCCGCAAAATTTCTGTTGCATCTAAAAGTAGAAACTTGCCCGATTACAACGGTATGCGTACTTTTCCCCTAGGCCGTTCTAGTTAATCGTTTCGAGCATCAGAACTGCGAAAATTTTGAGTTTCTTTAGCGTTTCTTACTTCCAAACTGCCATATCTCGCGAACGGATTGACCAATCCGCCAAATTTCTGATGCATCTGAAAGTAGAAACTCGCCCTATTACAATGGTATGCGTACTTTTCCCCTAGGCCGCTCTAGTTATTCGTTTCGAGCATCAGAACTGCGAAAATTTTGTGTTTCTCAAGGGTTTCATACTTCCAAACTGCCATATCTCGCGAACGGATTGACCAATCCGCAAAATTTCTGTTGCATCTGAAAGTAGAAACTCGCCCGATTACAACGGTATGCATACTTTTCCCCTAGGCCGTTCTGGTTATTCGTTTCGAGCATCAGAACTGCGAAAATGTTGAGTTTCTCAAGCGTTTCTTACCTACAAACTGCCATATCTCGCGAACGGATTGACCAATCCGCAAAATTTCTGTTGCATCTGAAAGTAGAAACTCGCCCGATTACAACGGTATGCGTACTTTTCCCCTATACCGTTCTAGTTATGCTTGTCGAGCATCAGAACTGCGAAAATTTTGAGTTTCTCAAGCGTTTCTTACCTACAAACTACCATATCTCGCGAACGGATTGACCAATCCGCAAAATTTCTGTTGCATCTGAAAGTAGAAACTCGCCCGATTACAAAGGTATGCGTACTTTTCCCCTAGACCGTTCTAGTTATGCTTGTCGAGCATCAGAACTGCGAAAATTTTGAGTTTCTCAAGCGTTTCTTACCTACAAACTGCCATATCTCGCGAACGGATTGACCAATCCGCAAAATTTCTGATGCATCTGAAAGTAGAAACTCGCCCGATTACAACGGTATGCGTACTTTTCCCCTAGGCCGCTCTATTTATTCGTTTCGAGCATCAGAACTGCGAAAATTTTGTGTTTCTCAAGTGTTTCATACTTCCAAACTGCCATATCTCGCGAACGGATTGACATATCCGCAAAATTTCTGTTGCATCTGAAAGTAGAAACTCGCCCGATTACAACGGTATGCGTACTTTTCCCCTAGGCTGTTCTAGTTATTCGTTTCGAGCATCAGAACTGCGAAAATGTTGAGTTTCTCAAGCGTTTCTTACCTACAAGCTGCCATATCTCGCGAACGGATTGACCAATCCGCAAAATTTCTGTTGCATCTGAAAGTAGAAACTCGCCCGATTACAACGGTATGCGTACTTTTCCCCTAGACCGTTCTAGTTATGCTTGTCGAGCATCAGGACTGCGAAAATTTTGAGTTTCTCAAGCGTTTCTTACCTACAAACTACCATATCTCGCGAACGGATTGACCAATCCGCAAAATTTCTGTTGCATCTGAAAGTAGAAAATCGCCCGATTACAACGGTATGCGTTCTTTTCCCCTAGGCCGTTCTAGTTATTCCTTTCGAGCATCAGAACTGCGAAAATTTTGAGTTTCTCAAGCGTTTCTTACCTCCAAACTGCCATATCTCGCGAACGGATTGACTAATCCGCAAAATTTCTGTTGCATCTGAAAGTAGAAACTCGCCCTATTACAACGGTATGCGTACTTTTCCCCTAGGCCGCTCTAGTTATTCGTTTCGAGCATCAGAACTGCGAAAATTTTGTGTTTCTCAAGTGTTTCATACTTCCAAACTGCCATATCTCGCGAACGGATTGACCAATCCGCAAAATTTCTGTTGCATCTGAAAGTAGAAACTCGCCCGATTACAACGGTATGCATACTTTTCCCCTAGGCCGTTCTAGTTATTCGTTTCGAGCATCAGAACTCCGAAAATGTCGAGTTTCTCAAGCGTTTCTTACCTACAAACTGCCATATCTCGCGAACGGATTGACCAATCCGCACAATTTCTGTTGCATCTGAAAGTAGAAACTCGCCCGATTACAACGGTATGCGTACTTTTCCCCTGGTCCGTTCTAGTTATTCGTTTCGAGCATCAGAACTGCGAAAATTTTGAGTTTTTCAAGCGTTTCTTACCTCCAAACTGCCATATCTCGCGAACGGATTGACCAATCCGCAAAATTTCTGTTGCATCTGAAAGTAGAAACTCGCCCGATTACAACGGTATGCGTACTTTTCCCCTAGGCCGTTCTAGTTATTCGTTTCGAGCATCAGAACTGCGAAAATGTTGAGTTTCTCAAGCGTTTCTTACCTACAAACTGCCATATCTCGCGAACGGATTGACCAATCCGCAAAATTTCTGTTGCATCTGAAAGTAGAAACTCGCCCGATTACAACGGTATGCGTTCTTTTCCCCTAGGCCGTTCTAGTTATTCGTTTCGAGCATCAGAACTGCGAAAATGTTGAGTTTCTCAAGCGTTTCTTACTTCCAAACTGCCATATCTCGCGAACGGATTGACCAATCCGCAAAATTTCTGTTGCATCTGAAAGTAGAAACTCGCCCGATTACAACTGTATGCGTACTTTTCCCCTAGTCCGTTCTAGTTATTCGTTTCGAGCATCAGAACTGCGAAAATTTTGAGTTTCTGGAGCGTTTCTTACCTCCAAACTGCCATATCTCGCGAACGGATTGACCAATCCGCAAAATTTCTGTTGCATCTGAAAGTAGAAACTCGCCCGATTACAATGGTATGCGTACTTTTCCCCTAGGCCGTTCTAGTTAATCGTTTCGAGCATCAGAACTGCGAAAATTTTGAGTTTCTCAAGCGTTTCTTACTTCCAAACTGCCATATCTCGCGAACGGATTGACCAATCCGCCAAATTTCTGATGCATCTGAAAGTAGAAACTCGCCCTATTACAACGGTATGCGTACTTTTCCCCTAGGCCGCTCTAGTTATTCGTTTCGAGCATCAGAACTGCGAAAATTTTGTGTTTCTCAAGTGTTTCATACTTCCAAACTGCCATATCTCGCGAACGGATTGACCAATCCGCAAAATTTCTGTTGCATCTGAAAGTAGAAACTCGCCCGATTACAACGGTATGCATACTTTTCCCCTAGGCCGTTCTAGTTATTCGTTTCGAGCATCAGAACTGCGAAAATGTTGAGTTTCTCAAGCGTTTCTTACCTACAAACTGCCATATCTCGCGAACGGATTGACCAATCCGCAAAATTTCTGTTGCATCTGAAAGTAGAAACTCGCCCGATTACAACGGTATGGGTACTTTTCCCCTAGACCGTCGTAGTTATGCTTGTCGAGCATCAGAACTGCGAAAATTTTGAGTTTCTCAAGCGTTTCTTAATTACAAACTGCCATATCTCGCGAACGGATTGACCAATCCGCAAAGTTTCTGTTGCATCTGAAAGTAGAAACTCGCCCGATTACAACGGTATGCGTACTTTTCCCCTGGTCCGTTCTAGTTATTCGTTTCGAGCATCAGAACTGCGAAAATTTTGAGTTTCTCAAGCGTTTCTTACCTCCAAACAGCCATATCTCGCGAACGGATTGACCAATCCGCAAAATTTCTGTTGCAACTGAAAGTAGAAACTCGCCCGTTTACAACGGTATGCGTACTTTTCCCCTAGGCCGTTCTAGTTATTCGTTTCGAGCATCAGAACTGCGAAAATTTTGAGTTTCTCAAGCGTTTCTTACTTCCAAACTGCCATATCTCGCGAACGGATTGACCAATCCGCCAAATTTCTGATGCATCTGAAAGTAGAAACTCGCCCTATTACAACGGTATGCGTACTTTTCCCCTAGGCCGCTCTAGTTATTCGTTTCGAGCATCAGAACTGCGAAAATTTTGTGTTTCTCAAGTGTTTCATACTTCCAAACTGCCATATCTCGCGAACGGATTGACCAATCCGCAAAATTTCTGTTGCAACTGAAAGTAGAAACTCGCCCGATTACAACGGTATGCGTACTTTTCCCCTAGGCCGTTCTAGTTATTCGTTTCGAGCATCAGAACTGCGAAAATGTTGAGTTTCTCAAGCGTTTCTTACATACAAACTGCCATATCTCGCGAACGGATTGACCAATCCGCAAAATTTCTGTTGCATCTGAAAGTAGAAACTCGCCCGATTACAACGGTATGCATACTTTTCCCCTAGGCCGTTCTGGTTATTCGTTTCGAGCATCAGAACTGCGAAAATGTTGAGTTTCTCAAGCGTTTCTTACCTACAAACTGCCATATCTCGCGAACGGATTGACCAATCCGCAAAATTTCCGTTGCATCTGAAAGTAGAAAGTCGCCCGATTACAACGGTATGCGTACTTTTCCCCTAGTCCGTTCTAGTTATTCGTTTCGAGCATCAGAACTGCGAAAATTTTGAGTTTCTGGAGCGTTTCTTACCTCCAAACTGCCATATCTCGCGAACGGATTGACCAATCCGCAAAATTTCTGTTGCATCTGAAAGTAGAAACTCGCCCGATTACAATGGTATGCGTACTTTTCCCCTAGGCCGTTCTAGTTAATCGTTTCGAGCATCAGAACTGCGAAAATTTTGAGTTTCTCAAGCGTTTCTTACTTCCAAACTGCCATATCTCGCGAACGGATTGACCAATCCGCCAAATTTCTGATGCATCTGAAAGTAGAAACTCGCCCTATTACAACGGTATGCGTACTTTTCCCCTAGGCCGCTCTAGTTATTCGTTTCGAGCATCAGAACTGCGAAAATTTTGTGTTTCTCAAGTGTTTCATACTTCCAAACTGCCATATCTCGCGAACGGATTGACCAATCCGCAAAATTTCTGTTGCATCTGAAAGTAGAAACTCGCCCGATTACAACGGTATGCATACTTTTCCCCTAGGCCGTTCTAGTTATTCGTTTCGAGCATCAGAACTGCGAAAATGTTGAGTTTCTCAAGCGTTTCTTACCTACAAACTGCCATATCTCGCGAACGGATTGACCAATCCGCAAAATTTCTGTTGCATCTGAAAGTAGAAACTCGCCCGATTACAACGGTATGGGTACTTTTCCCCTAGACCGTCGTAGTTATGCTTGTCGAGCATCAGAACTGCGAAAATTTTGAGTTTCTCAAGCGTTTCTTAATTACAAACTGCCATATCTCGCGAACGGATTGACCAATCCGCAAAGTTTCTGTTGCATCTGAAAGTAGAAACTCGCCCGATTACAACGGTATGCGTACTTTTCCCCTGGTCCGTTCTAGTTATTCGTTTCGAGCATCAGAACTGCGAAAATTTTGAGTTTCTCAAGCGTTTCTTACCTCCAAACAGCCATATCTCGCGAACGGATTGACCAATCCGCAAAATTTCTGTTGCAACTGAAAGTAGAAACTCGCCCGATTACAACGGTATGCGTACTTTTCCCCTAGGCCGTTCTAGTTATTCGTTTCGAGCATCAGAACTGCGAAAATGTTGAGTTTCTCAAGCGTTTCTTACATACAAACTGCCATATCTCGCGAACGGATTGACCAATCCGCAAAATTTCTGTTGCATCTGAAAGTAGAAACTCGCCCGATTACAACGGTATGCATACTTTTCCCCTAGGCCGTTCTGGTTATTCGTTTCGAGCATCAGAACTGCGAAAATGTTGAGTTTCTCAAGCGTTTCTTACCTACAAACTGCCATATCTCGCGAACGGATTGACCAATCCGCAAAATTTCTGTTGCATCTGAAAGTAGAAACTCGCCCGAAAACAACGGTATGCGTACTTTTCCCCTATACCGTTCTAGTTATGCTTGTCGAGCATCAGAACTGCGAAAATTTTGAGTTTCTCAAGCGTTTCTTACGTAGAAACTGCCATATCTCGCGAACGGATTGACCAATCCGCAAAATTTCTGTTGCATCTGAAAGTAGAAACTCGCCCGATTACAAAGGTATGCGTACTTTTCCCCTAGACCGTTCTAGTTATGCTTGTCGAGCATCAGAACTGCGAAAATTTTGAGTTTCTCAAGCGTTTCTTACCTACAAACTGCCATATCTCGCGAACGGATTGACCAATCCGCAAAATTTCTGATGCATCTGAAAGTAGAAACTCGCCCGATTACAACGGTATGCGTACTTTTCCCCTAGGCCGCTCTATTTATTCGTTTCGAGCATCAGAACTGCGAAAATTTTGTGTTTCTCAAGTGTTTCATACTTCCAAACTGCCATATCTCGCGAACGGATTGACATATCCGCAAAATTTCTGTTGCATCTGAAAGTAGAAACTCGCCCGATTACAACGGTATGCGTACTTTTCCCCTAGGCTGTTCTAGTTATTCGTTTCGAGCATCAGAACTGCGAAAATGTTGAGTTTCTCAAGCGTTTCTTACCTACAAGCTGCCATATCTCGCGAACGGATTGACCAATCCGCAAAATTTCTGTTGCATCTGAAAGTAGAAACTCGCCCGATTACAACGGTATGCGTACTTTTCCCCTACACCGTTCTAGTTATGCTTGTCGAGCATCAGGACTGCGAAAATTTTGAGTTTCTCAAGCGTTTCTTACCTACAAACTACCATATCTCGCGAACGGATTGACCAATCCGCAAAATTTCTGTTGCATCTGAAAGTAGAAAATCGCCCGATTACAACGGTATGCGTTCTTTTCCCCTAGGCCGTTCTAGTTATTCCTTTCGAGCATCAGAACTGCGAAAATTTTGAGTTTCTCAAGCGTTTCTTACCTCCAAACTGCCATATCTCGCGAACGGATTGACTAATCCGCAAAATTTCTGTTGCATCTGAAAGTAGAAACTCGCCCTATTACAACGGTATGCGTACTTTTCCCCTAGGCCGCTCTAGTTATTCGTTTCGAGCATCAGAACTGCGAAAATTTTGTGTTTCTCAAGTGTTTCATACTTCCAAACTGCCATATCTCGCGAACGGATTGACCAATCCGCAAAATTTCTGTTGCATCTGAAAGTAGAAACTCGCCCGATTACAACGGTATGCATACTTTTCCCCTAGGCCGTTCTAGTTATTCGTTTCGAGCATCAGAACTCCGAAAATGTCGAGTTTCTCAAGCGTTTCTTACCTACAAACTGCCATATCTCGCGAACGGATTGACCAATCCGCACAATTTCTGTTGCATCTGAAAGTAGAAACTCGCCCGATTACAACGGTATGCGTACTTTTCCCCTGGTCCGTTCTAGTTATTCGTTTCGAGCATCAGAACTGCGAAAATTTTGAGTTTTTCAAGCGTTTCTTACCTCCAAACTGCCATATCTCGCGAACGGATTGACCAATCCGCAAAATTTCTGTTGCATCTGAAAGTAGAAACTCGCCCGATTACAACGGTATGCGTACTTTTCCCCTAGGCCGTTCTAGTTATTCGTTTCGAGCATCAGAACTGCGAAAATTTTGAGTTTCTCAAGCGTTTCTTACTTCCAAACTGCCATATCTCGCGAACGGATTGACCAATCCGCAAAATTTCTGTTGCATCTGAAAGTAGAAACTCGCCCGATTACAACTGTATGCGTACTTTTCCCCTAGTCCGTTCTAGTTATTCGTTTCGAGCATCAGAACTGCGAAAATTTTGAGTTTCTCAAGCGTTTCTTACTTCCAAACTGCCATATCTCGCGAACGGATTGACCAATCCGCCAAATTTCTGATGCATCTGAAAGTAGAAACTCGCCCTATTACAACGGTATGCGTACTTTTCCCCTAGGCCGCTCTAGTTATTCGTTTCGAGCATCAGAACTGCGAAAATTTTGTGTTTCTCAAGTGTTTCATACTTCCAAACTGCCATATCTCGCGAACGGATTGACCAATCCGCAAAATTTCTGTTGCATCTGAAAGTAGAAACTCGCCCGATTACAACGGTATGCATACTTTTCCCCTAGGCCGTTCTAGTTATTCGTTTCGAGCATCAGAACTGCGAAAATGTTGAGTTTCTCAAGCGTTTCTTACCTACAAACTGCCATATCTCGCGAACGGATTGACCAATCCGCAAAATTTCTGTTGCATCTGAAAGTAGAAACTCGCCCGATTACAACGGTATGGGTACTTTTCCCCTAGACCGTCGTAGTTATGCTTGTCGAGCATCAGAACTGCGAAAATTTTGAGTTTCTCAAGCGTTTCTTAATTACAAACTGCCATATCTCGCGAACGGATTGACCAATCCGCAAAGTTTCTGTTGCATCTGAAAGTAGAAACTCGCCCGATTACAACGGTATGCGTACTTTTCCCCTGGTCCGTTCTAGTTATTCGTTTCGAGCATCAGAACTGCGAAAATTTTGAGTTTCTCAAGCGTTTCTTACCTCCAAACTGCCATATCTCGCGAACGGATTGACCAATCCGCAAAATTTCTGTTGCAACTGAAAGTAGAAACTCGCCCGATTACAACGGTATGCGTACTTTTCCCCTAGGCCGTTCTAGTTATTCGTTTCGAGCATCAGAACTGCGAAAATGTTGAGTTTCTCAAGCGTTTCTTACATACAAACTGCCATATCTCGCGAACGGATTGACCAATCCGCCAAATTTCTGATGCATCTGAAAGTAGAAACTCGCCCTATTACAACGGTATGCGTACTTTTCCCCTAGGCCGCTCTAGTTATTCGTTTCGAGCATCAGAACTGCGAAAATTTTGTGTTTCTCAAGTGTTTCATACTTCCAAACTGCCATATCTCGCGAACGGATTGACCAATCCGCAAAATTTCTGTTGCATCTGAAAGTAGAAACTCGCCCGATTACAACGGTATGCATACTTTTCCCCTAGGCCGTTCTAGTTATTCGTTTCGACCATCAGAACTGCGAAAATTTTGAGTTTCTCAAGCGTTTCTTACCTCCAAACTGCCATATCTCGCGAACGGATTGACCAATCCGCAAAATTTCTGTTGCATCTGAAAGTAGAAACTCGCCCGATTACAACGGTATGCGTACTTTTCCCCTAGGCCGTTCTAGTTATTCGTTTCGAGCATCAGAACTGCGAAAATGTTGAGTTTCTCAAGCGTTTCTTACCTACAAACTGCCATATCTCGCGAACGGATTGACCAATCCGCAAAATTTCTGTTGCATCTGAAAGTAGAAACTCGCCCGATTACAACGGTATGCGTTCTTTTCCCCTAGGCCGTTCTAGTTATTCGTTTCGAGCATCAGAACTGCGAAAATTTTGAGTTTCTCAAGCGTTTCTTACTTCCAAACTGCCATATCTCGCGAACGGATTGACCAATCCGCAAAATTTCTGTTGCATCTGAAAGTAGAAACTCGCCCGATTACAACTGTATGCGTACTTTTCCCCTAGTCCGTTCTAGTTATTCGTTTCGAGCATCAGAACTGCGAAAATTTTGAGTTTCTGGAGCGTTTCTTACCTCCAAACTGCCATATCTCGCGAACGGATTGACCAATCCGCAAAATTTCTGTTGCATCTGAAAGTAGATAGTCGCCCGATTACAACGGTATGCGTACTTTTCCCCTAGACCGTTCTAGTTATGCTTGTCGAGCATCAGAACTGCGAAAATTTTGTGTTTCTCAAGTGTTTCATACTTCCAAACTGCCATATCGCGCGAACGGATTGACCAATCCGCAAAATTTCTGTTGCATCTGAAAGTAGAAACTCGCCCGATTACAACGGAATGCGTACTTTTCCCCTAGGCCGTTCTAGTTATTCGTTCCGAGCATCAGAACTGCGAAAATGTTCAGTTTCTCAAGCGTTTCTTACCTACAAACTGCCATATCTCGCGAACGGATTGACCAATCCGCAAAATTTCTGTTGCATCTGAAAGTAGAAACTCGCCCGATTACAACGGTGTGCGTACTTTTCCCCTAGACCGTTCTAGTTATGCTTGTCGAGCATCAGAACTGCGAAAATTTTGAGTTTCTCAAGTGTTTCATACTTCCAAACTGCCATATCTCGCGAACGGATTGACCAATCCGCAAAATTTCTGTTGCATCTGAAAGTAGAAACTCGCCCGATTACAACGGTGTGCGTACTTTTCCCCTAGACCGTTCTAGTTATGCTTGTCGAGCATCAGAACTGCGACAATTTTGAGTTTCTCAAGCGTTGCTTACCTCCAAACTGCCATATCTCGCGAACGGATTGACCAATCCGCAAAATTTCTGTTGCATCTGAAAGTAGAAACTCGCCCGATTACAACGGTATGCGTACTTTTCCCCTTGGCTGTTGTAGTTATTCGTTTCGAGCATGAGAACTGCGAAAATTTTGGGTTTCTCAAGCGTTTCTTACCTCCAAACTGCCATATCTCGCGAACGGATTGACCAATCCGCAAAATTTCTGTTGCATCTGAAAGTAGAAAGTCGCCCGATTACAACGGTATGCGTACTTTTCCCCTAGGCCGTTCTAGTTATTCGTTTCGAGCATCAGAACTGCGAAAACTTAGAGTTTCTCAAGCGTTTCTTACCTCCAAACTGCCATATCTCGCGAACGGATTGACCAATCCGCAAAATTTCTGTTGCATCTGAAAGTAGAAACTCGCCCGATTACAACGGTATGCGTACTTTTCCCCTAGGCCGATCTGGTTATTCGTTTCGAGCATCAGAACTATGATAATTTTGAGTTTCTCAACCGTTTCTTACCTCCAAACTGCCATATCTCGCGAACGGATTGACCAATCCGCAAAATTTCTGTTGCATCTGAAAGTAGAAAGTCGCCCGATTACAACGGTATGCGTACTTTTCCCCTAGACCGTTCTAGTTATGCTTGTCGAGTATCAGAACTGCGAAAATTTTGAGTTTCTCAAGCGTTTCTTACCTCCAAACTGCCATATCTCGCGAACGGATTGACTAATCCGCAAAATTTCTGTTGCATCTGAAAGTAGAAACTCGCCCGATTACAACGGTATGCGTACTTTTCCCCTAGACCGTTCTAGTTATGCTTGTCGAGCATCAGAACTGCGAAAATATTGAGTTTCTCAAGCGTTTCTTACCTACAAACTGCCATATCTCGCGAACGGATTGACCAATCCGCAAAATTTCTGTTGCATCTGAAAGTAGAAACTCGCGCGATTACAACGGAATGCGTACTTTTCCCCTAGGCCGTTCTCGTTATGCTTGTCGAGCATCAGAACTGCGAAAATTTTGAGTTTCTCAAGCGTTTCTTACCTACAAACTGCCATATCTCGCGAACGGATTGACCAATCCGCAAAATTTCTGTTGCATCTGAAAGTAGAAACTCGCGCGATTACAACGGTATGCATACTTTTCCCCTAGGCCGGTATAGTTATTCGTTTCGAGCATCAGAACTGCGAAAATGTTGAGTTTCTAAAGCGATTCTTACCTCCAAACTGCCATATCTCGCGAACGGATTGAACAATCCGCAAAATTTCTGTTGCATCTGAAAGTAGAAACTCGCCCCAATACAACGGTATGCGTAGTTTTCCCCTAGACCGTTCTAGTTATGCTTGTCGAGCATCAGAACTGCGACAATTTTGAGTTTCTCAAGCGTTGCTTACCTCCAAACTGCCATATCTCGCGAACGGATTGACCAATCCGCAAAATTTCTGTTGCATCTGAAAGTAGAAACTCGCCCGATTACAACGGTATGCGTACTTTTCCCCTTGGCTGTTGTAGTTATTCGTTTCGAGCATGAGAACTGCGAAAATTTTGGGTTTCTCAAGCGTTTCTTACCTCCAAACTGCCATATCTCGCGAACGGATTGACCAATCCGCAAAATTTCTGTTGCATCTGAAAGTAGAAACTCGCCCGATTACAACTGTATGCGTACTTTTCCCCTAGTCCGTTCTAGTTATTCGTTTCGAGCATCAGAACTGCGAAAATTTTGAGTTTCTGGAGCGTTTCTTACCTACAAACTGCCATATCTCGCGAACGGATTGACCAATCCGCAAAATTTCTGTTGCATCTGAAAGTAGATAGTCGCCCGATTACAACGGTATGCGTACTTTTCCCCTAGACCGTTCTAGTTATGCTTGTCGAGCATCAGAACTGCGAAAACTTTGAGTTTCTCAAGCGTTTCTTACCTCCAAACTGCCATATCTCGCGAACGGATTGACTAATCCGCAAAATTTCTGTTGCATCTGAAAGTAGAAACTCGCCCGATTACAACGGTATGCGTACTTTTCCCCTAGGCCGTTCTAGTTATTCGTTTCGAGCATCAGAACTGCGAAAATTTTGTGTTTCTCAAGTGTTTCATACTTCCAAACTGCCATATCGCGCGAACGGATTGACCAATCCGCAAAATTTCTGTTGCATCTGAAAGTAGAAACTCGCCCGATTACAACGGAATGCGTACTTTTCCCCTAGGCCGTTCTAGTTATTCGTTCCGAGCATCAGAACTGCGAAAATGTTCAGTTTCTCAAGCGTTTCTTACCTACAAACTGCCATATCTCGCGAACGGATTGACCAATCCGCAAAATTTCTGTTGCATCTGAAAGTAGATAGTCGCCCGATTACAACGGTATGCGTACTTTTCCCCTAGACCGTTCTAGTTATGCTTGTCGAGCATCAGAACTGCGAAAACTTTGAGTTTCTCAAGCGTTTCTTACCTCCAAACTGCCATATCTCGCGAACGGATTGACTAATCCGCAAAATTTCTGTTGCATCTGAAAGTAGAAACTTGCCCGATTACAACGGTATGCGTACTTTTCCCCTAGGCCGTTCTAGTTATTCGTTTCGAGCATCAGAACTGCGAAAATTTTGTGTTTCTCAAGTGTTTCATACTTCCAAACTGCCATATCTCGCGAACGGATTGACCAATCCGCAAAATTTCTGTTGCATCTGAAAGTAGAAACTCGCCCGATTACAACGGTATGCACACTTTTCCCCTAGGCCGGTCTAGTTATTCGCTTCGATCATCAGAACTGCGAAAATGTTGCGTTTCTAAAGCGATTCTTACCTCCAAACTGCCATATCTCGCGAACGGATTGAACAATCCGCAAAATTTCTGTTGCATCTGAAAGTAGAAACTCGCCCCAATACAACGGTATGCGTAGTTTTCCCCTAGACCGTTCTAGTTATGCTTGTCGAGCATCAGAACTGCGACAATTTTGAGTTTCTCAAGCGTTGCTTACCTCCAAACTGCCATATCTCGCGAACGGATTGACCAATCCGCAAAATTTCTGTTGCATCTGAAAGTAGAAACTCGCCCGATTACAACGGTATGCGTACTTTTCCCCTTGGCTGTTGTAGTTATTCGTTTCGAGCATGAGAACTGCGAAAATTTTGGGATTCTCAAGCGTTTCTTACCTCCAAACTGCCATATCTCGCGAACGGATTGACCAATCCGCAAAATTTCTGTTGCATCTGAAAGTAGAAACTCGCCCGATTACAACGGTATGCATACTTTTCCCCTAGGCCGGTATAGTTATTCGTTTCGAGCATCAGAACTGCGAAAATGTTGAGTTTCTAAAGCGATTCTTACCTCCAAACTGCCATATCTCGCGAACGGATTGAACAATCCGCAAAATTTCTGTTGCATCTGAAAGTAGAAACTCGCCACAATACAACGGTATGCGTAGTTTTCCCCTAGACCGTTCTAGTTATGCTTGTCGAGCATCAGAACTGCGACAATTTTGAGTTTCTCAAGCGTTGCTTACCTCCAAACTGCCATATCTCGCGAACGGATTGACCAATCCGCAAAATTTCTGTTGCATCTGAAAGTAGAAACTCGCCCGATTACAACGGTATGCGTACTTTTCCCCTTGGCTGTTGTAGTTATTCGTTTCGAGCATGAGAACTGCGAAAATTTTGGGTTTCTCAAGCGTTTCTTACCTCCAAACTGCCATATCTCGCGAACGGATTGACTAATCCGCAAAATTTCTGTTGCATCTGAAAGTAGAAACTCGCCCGATTACAACGGTATGCGTACTTTTCCCCTAGGTCGTTCTAGTTATTCGTTTCGAGCTTCAGAACTGCGAAAATTTTGTGTTTCTCAAGTGTTTCATACTTCCAAACTGCCATATCGCGCGAACGGATTGACCAATCCGCAAAATTTCTGTTGCATCTGAAAGTAGAAACTCGCCCGATTACAACGGAATGCGTACTTTTCCCCTAGGCCGTTCTAGTTATTCGTTCCGAGCATCAGAACTGCGAAAATGTTCAGTTTCTCAAGCGTTTCTTACCTACAAACTGCCATATCTCGCGAACGGATTGACCAATCCGCAAAATTTCTGTTGCATCTGAAAGTAGAAACTCGCCCGATTACAACGGTATGCGTACTTTTCCCCTAGACCGTTCTCGTTATGCTTGTCGAGCATCAGAACTGCGAAAATTTTGAGTTTCTCAAGCGTTTCTTACCTACAAACTGCCATATCTCGCGAACGGATTGACCAATCCGCAAAATTTCTGTTGCATCTGAAAGTAGAAACTCGCCCGATTACAACGGTATGCGTACTTTTCCCCTAGTCCGTTCTAGTTATTCGTTTCGAGCATCAGAACTGCGAAAATTTTGAGCATCTCAAGCGTTTCTTACCTACAAACTGCCATATCTCGCGAACGGATTGACCAATCCGCAAAATTTCTGTTGCATCTGAAAGTAGAAACTCGCCCGATTACAACGGTATGCGTACTTTTCCCCTAGACCGTTCTAGTTATGCTTGTCGAGCATCAGAACTGCGAAAATTTTGAGTTTCTCAAGTGTTTCATACTTCCAAACTGCCATATCTCGCGAACGGATTGACCAATCCGCAAAATTTCTGTTGCATCTGAAAGTAGAAACTCGCCCGATTACAACGGTATGCATACTTTCCCCTAGGCCGGTCTAGTTATTCGTTTCGAGCATCAGAACTGCGAAAATGTTGAGTTTCTAAAGCGATTCTTACCTCCAAACTGCCATATCTCGCGAACGGATTGAACAATCCGCAAAATTTCTGTTGCATCTGAAAGTAGAAACTCGCCCCAATACAACGGTATGCGTAGTTTTCCCCTAGACCGTTCTAGTTATGCTTGTCGAGCATCAGAACTGCGAAAATTTTGAGTTTCTCAAGCGTTGCTTACCTCCAAACTGCCATATCTCGCGAACGGATTGACTAATCCGCAAAATTTCTATTGCATCTGAAAGTAGAAACTCGCCCGATTACAACGGTATGCGTACTTTTCCCCTAGGCCGTTCTAGTTATTCGTTTCGAGCATCAGAACTGCGAAAATTTTGTGTTTCTCAAGTGTTTCATACTTCCTAACTGCCATATCGCGCGAACGGATTGACCAATCCGCAAAATTTCTGTTGCATCTGAAAGTAGAAACTCGCCCGATTACAACGGAATGCGTACTTTTCCCCTAGGCCGTTCTAGTTATTCGTTCCGAGCATCAGAACTGCGAAAATGTTCAGTTTCTCAAGCGTTTCTTACCTACAAACTGCCATATCTCGCGAACGGATTGACCAAACCGCAAAATTTCTGTTGCATCTGAAAGTAGAAACTCGCCCGATTACAACGTTATGCGTACTTTTTCCCTAGACCGTTCTCGTTATGCTTGTCGAGCATCAGAACTGCGAAAATTTTGAGTTTCTCAAGCGTTTCTTACCTACAAACTGCCATATCTCGCGAACGGATTGACCAATCCGCAAAATTTCTGTTGCATCTGAAAGTAGAAACTCGCCCGATTACAACGGTATGCGTACTTTTCCCCTAGTCCGTTCTAGGTATTCGTTTCGAGCATCAGAACTGCGAAAATTTTGAGCATCTCCAGCGTTTCTTACCTACAAACTGCCATATCTCGCGAACGGATTGACCAATCCGCAAAATTTCTGTTGCATCTGAAAGTAGAAACTCGCCCGATTACAACGGTATGCGTACTTTTCCCCTAGACCGTTCTCGTTATGCTTGTCGAGCATCAGAACTGCGAAAATTTTGAGTTTCTCAAGCGTTTCTTACCTACAAACTGCCATATCTCGCGAACGGATTGACCAATCCGCAAAATTTCTGTTGCATCTGAAAGTAGAAACTCGCCCGATTACAACGGTATGCGTACTTTTCCCCTAGTCCGTTCTAGTTATTCGTTTCGAGCATCAGAACTGCGAAAATTTTGAGCATCTCAAGCGTTTCTTACCTACAAACTGCCATATCTCGCGAACGGATTGACCAATCCGCAAAATTTCTGTTGCATCTGAAAGTAGAAACTCGCCCGATTACAACGGTATGCGTACTTTTCCCCTAGACCGTTCTAGTTATGCTTGTCGAGCATCAGAACTGCGAAAATATTGAGTTTCTCAAGCGTTTCTTACCTCCAAACTGCCATATCTCGCGAACGGATTGACTAATCCGCAAAATTTCTGTTGCATCTGAAAGTAGAAACTCGCCCGATTACAACGGTATGCGTACTTTTCCCCTAGGCCGTTCCAGTTATTCGTTTCGAGCATCAGAACTGCGAAAATTTTGTGTTTCTCAAGTGTTTCATACTTCCAAACTGCCATATCTCGCGAACGGATTGACCAATCCGCAACATTTCTGTTGCATCTGAAAGTAGAAACTCGCCCGATTACATCGGTATGCGTACTTTTCCCCTAGGCCGTTCTAGTTATTCGTTTCGAGCATCAGAACTGCGAAAATTTTGAGTTTTTCAAGCGTTTCTTACCTACAAACTGCCATATCTCGCGAACGGATTGACCAATCCGCAAAATTTCTGTAGCATCTGAAAGTAGAAACTCGCCCGATTACAACGGTATGCGTACTTTTCCCCTAGACCGTTCTCGTTATGCTTGTCGAGCATCAGAACTGCGAAAATTTTGAGTTTCTCAAGCGTTTCTTACCTACAAACTGCCATATCTCGCGAACGGATTGACCAATCCGCAAAATTTCTGTTGCATCTGAAAGTAGAAACTCGCCCGATTACAACGGTATGCGCACTTTTCCCCTAGGCCGTTCCAGTTATTCATTTCGAGCATCAGAACTGCGAAAATTCTGAGTTTCTCAAGCGTTTCTTACCTCCAAACTGCCATATCTCGCGAACGGATTGACTAATCCGCAAAATTTCTGTTGCATCTGAAAGTAGAAACTCGCCCGATTACAACGGTATGCGTACTTTTCCACTAGGCCGTTCCAGTTATTCGTTTCGAGCATCAGAACTGCGAAAATTTTGAGTTTCTCAACCGTTTCTTACCTCCAAACTGCCATATCTCGCGAACGGATTGACCAATCCGCAAAATTTCTGTTGCATCTGAAAGTAGAAACTCGCCCGATTACAACGGTATGCGTACTTTTCCCCTAGGCCGTTCTAGTTATTCGTTTCGAGCATCAGAACTGCGAAAATTTTGTGTTTCTCAAGTGTTTCATACTTCCAAACTGCCATATCGCGCGAACGGATTGACCAATCCGCAAAATTTCTGTTGCATCTGAAAGTAGAAACTCGCCCGATTACAACGGAATGCGTACTTTTCCCCTAGGCCGTTCTAGTTATTCGTTCCGAGCATCAGAACTGCGAAAATGTTCAGTTTCTCAAGCGTTTCTTACCTACAAACTGCCATATCTCGCGAACGGATTGACCAATCCGCAAAATTTCTGTTGCATCTGAAAGTAGAAACTCGCCCGATTACAACGGTATGCGTACTTTTCCCCTAGACCGTTCTCGTTATGCTTGTCGAGCATCAGAACTGCGAAAATTTTGAGTTTCTCAAGCGTTTCTTACCTACAAACTGCCATATCTCGCGAACGGATTGACCAATCCGCAAAATTTCTGTTGCATCTGAAAGTAGAAACTCGCCCGATTACAAAGGTATGCGTACTTTTCCCCTAGTCCGTTCTAGTTATTCGTTTCGAGCATCAGAACTGCGAAAATTTTGAGCATCTCAAGCGTTCCTTACCTACAAACTGCCATATCTCGCGAACGGATTGACCAATCCGCAAAATTTCTGTTGCATCTGAAAGTAGAAACTCGCCCGATTACAACGGTATGCGTACTTTTCCCCTAGACCGTTCTCGTTATGCTTGTCGAGCATCAGAACTGCGAAAATTTTGAGTTTCTCAAGCGTTTCTTACCTACAAACTGCCATATCTCGCGAACGGATTGACCAATCCGCAAAATTTCTGTTGCATCTGAAAGTAGAAACTCGCCCGATTACAAAGGTATGCGTACTTTTCCCCTAGTCCGTTCTAGTTATTCGTTTCGAGCATCAGAACTGCGAAAATTTTGAGCATCTCAAGCGTTCCTTACCTACAAACTGCCATATCTCGCGAACGGATTGACCAATCCGCAAAATTTCTGTTGCATCTGAAAGTAGAAACTCGCCCGATTACAACGGTATGCGTACTTTTCCCCTAGAGCGTTCTAGTTATGCTTGTCGAGCATCAGAACTGCGAAAATTTTGAGTTTCTCAAGTGTTTCATACTTCCAAACTGCCATATCTCGCGAACGGATTGACCAATCCGCAAAATTTCTGTTGCATCTGAAAGTAGAAACTCGCCCGATTACAACGGTATGCATACTTTTCCCCTAGGCCGGTCTAGTTATTCGTTTCGAGCATCAGAACTGCGAAAATGTTGAGTTTCTAAAGCGATTCTTACCTCCAAACTGCCATATCTCGCGAACGGATTGAACAATCCGCAAAATTTCTGTTGCATCTGAAAGTAGAAACTCGCCCCAATACAACGGTATGCGTAGTTTTCCCCTAGACCGTTCTAGTTATGCTTGTCGAGCATCAGAACTGCGACAATTTTGAGTTTCTCAAGCGTTGCTTACCTCCAAACTGCCATATCTCGCGAACGGATTGACCAATCCGCAAAATTTCTGTTGCATCTGAAAGTAGAAACTCGCCCGATTACAACGGTATGCGTACTTTTCCCCTTGGCTGTTGTAGTTATTCGTTTCGAGCATGAGAACTGCGAAAATTTTGGGTTTCTCAAGCGTTTCTTACCTCCAAACTGCCATATCTCGCGAACGGATTGACCAATCCGCAAAGTTTCTGTTGCATCTGAAAGTAGAAGCTCGCCCGATTACAACGGTATGCGTACTTTTCCCCTAGGCCGATCTGGTTATTCGTTTCGAGCATCAGAACTATGATAATTTTGAGTTTCTCAACCGTTTCTTACCTCCAAACTGCCATATATCGCGAACGGATTGACCAATCCGCAAAATTTCTGTTGCATCTGAAAGTAGAAGCTCGCCCGATTACAACGGTATGCGTACTTTTCCCCTAGGCCGATCTGGTTATACGTTTCGAGCATCAGAACTATGATAATTTTGAGTTTCTCAACCGTTTCTTACCTCCAAACTGCCATATCTCGCGAACGGATTGACCAATCCGCAAAATTTCTGTTGCATCTGAAAGTAGAAACTCGCCCGATTACAACGGTATGCGTACTTTTCCCCTAGGCCGTTCTAGTTATTCGTTTCGAGCATCAGAACTGCGAAAATTTTGTGTTTCTCAAGTGTTTCATACTTCCAAACTGCCATATCGCGCGAACGGATTGACCAATCCGCAAAATTTCTGTTGCATCTGAAAGTAGAAACTCGCCCGATTACAACGGAATGCGTACTTTTCCCCTAGGCCGTTCTAGTTATTCGTTCCGAGCATCAGAACTGCGAAAATGTTCAGCTTCTCAAGCGTTTCTTACCTACAAACTGCCATATCTCGCGAACGGATTGACCAATCCGCAAAATTTCTGTTGCATCTGAAAGTAGAAACTCGCTCGATTACAACGGTATGCGTACTTTTCCCCTAGACCGTTCTCGTTATGCTTGTCGAGCATCAGAACTGCGAAAATTTTGAGTTTCTCAAGCGTTTCTTACCTACAAACTGCCATATCTCGCGAACGGATTGACCAATCCGCAATATTTCTGTTGCATCTGAAAGTAGAAACTCGCCCGATTACAACGGTATGCGTACTTTTCCCCTAGTCCGTTCTAGTTATTCGTTTCGAGCATCAGAACTGCGAAAATTTTGAGCATCTCCAGCGTTTCTTACCTACAAACTGCCATATCTCGCGAACGGATTGACCAATCCGCAAAATTTCTGTTGCATCTGAAAGTAGAAACTCGCCCGATTACAACGGTATGCGTACTTCTCCCCTAGACCGTTCTAGTTATGCTTGTCGAGCATCACAACTGCGAAAATTTTGAGTTTCTCAAGCGTTTCTTACCTCCAAACTGCCATATCTCGCGAACGGATTGACTAATCCGCAAAATTTCTGTTGCATCTGAAAGTAGAAACACGCCCGATTACAACGGTATGCGTACTTTTCCCCTAGGCCGTTCCAGTTATTCGTTTCGAGCATCAGAACTGCGAAAATTTTGTGTTTCTCAAGTGTTTCATACTTCCAAACTGCCATATCGCGCGAACGGATTGACCAATCCGCAAAATTTCTGTTGCATCTGAAAGTAGAAACTCGCCCGATTACAACGGAATGCGTACTTTTCCCCTAGGCCGTTCTAGTTATTCGTTCCGAGCATCAGAACTGCGAAAATTTTGAGTTTCTCAAGCGTTTCTTACCTCCAAACTGCCATATCGCGCGAACGGATTGACCAATCCGCAAAATTTCTGTTGCATCTGAAAGTAGAAACTCGCCCGTTTACAACGGAATGCGTACTTTTCCCCTAGGCCGTTCTAGTTATTCGTTCCGAGCATCAGAACTGCGAAAATGTTCAGTTTCTCAAGCGTTTCTTACATACAAACTGCCATATCTCGCGAACGGATTGACCAATCCGCAAAATTTCTGTTGCATCTGAAAGTAGAAACTCGCCCGATTACAACGGTATGCGTACTTTTCCCCTAGACCGTTCTCGTTATGCTTGTCGAGCATCAGAACTGCGAAAATTTTGAGTTTCTCAAGCGTTTCTTACCTACAAACTGCCATATCTCGCGAACGGATTGACCAATCCGCAAAATTTCTGTTGCATCTGAAAGTAGAAACTCGCCCGATTACAACGGTATGCGTACTTTTCCCCTAGTCCGTTCTAGTTATTCGTTTCGAGCATCAGAACTGCGAAAATTTTGAGCATCTCAAGCGTTTCTTACCTACAAACTGCCATATCTCGCGAACGGATTGACCAATCCGCAAAATTTCTGTTGCATCTGAAAGTAGAAACTAGCCCGATTACAACGGTATGCGTACTTTTCCCCTAGGCCGTTCCAGTTATTCGTTTCGAGCATCAGAACTGCGAAAATTTTGTGTTTCTCAAGTGTTTCATACTTCCAAACTGCCATATCTCGCGAACGGATTGACCAATCCGCAACATTTCTGTTGCATCTGAAAGTAGAAACTCGCCCGATTACATCGGTGTGCGTACTTTTCCCCTAGGCCGTTCTAGTTATTCGTTTCGAGCATCAGAACTGCGAAAATTTTGAGTTTCTCAAGCGTTTCTTACCTCCAAACTGCCATATCTCGCGAACGGATTGACCAATCCGCAAAATTTCTGTTGCATCTGAAAGTAGAAACTTGCCCGATTACAACGGTATGCGTACTTTTCCCCTAGGCTGTTCTAGTTATTCGTTTCGAGCATCAGAACTACGAAAATGTTGAGTTTCTCAAGCGTTTCTTACCTCCAAACTGCCATATCTCGCGAACGGATTGACCAATCCTCAAAATTTCTGTTGCATCTGAAAGTAGAAACTCGCCCGATTACAACGGTATGCGTACTTTTCCCCTAGACCGTTCTAGTTATGCTTGTCGAGCATCAGAACTGCGAAAATTTTGAGTTTCTCAAGCGTTTCTTACCTCCAAACTGCCATATCTCGCGAACGGATTGACTAATCCGCAAAATTTCTGTTGCATCTGAAAGTAGAAACACGCCCGATTACAACGGTATGCGTACTTTTCCCCTAGGCCGTTCCAGTTATTCGTTTCGAGCATCAGAACTGCGAAAATTTTGTGTTTCTCAAGTGTTTCATACTTCCAAACTGCCATATCGCGCGAACGGATTGACCAATCCGCAAAATTTCTGTTGCATCTGAAAGTAGAAACTCGCCCGATTACAACGGAATGCGTACTTTTCCCCTAGGCCGTTCTAGTTATTCGTTCCGAGCATCAGAACTGCGAAAATTTTGAGTTTCTCAAGCGTTTCTTACCTCCAAACTGCCATATCGCGCGAACGGATTGACCAATCCGCAAAATTTCTGTTGCATCTGAAAGTAGAAACTCGCCCGTTTACAACGGAATGCGTACTTTTCCCCTAGGCCGTTCTAGTTATTCGTTCCGAGCATCAGAACTGCGAAAATGTTCAGTTTCTCAAGCGTTTCTTACATACAAACTGCCATATCTCGCGAACGGATTGACCAATCCGCAAAATTTCTGTTGCATCTGAAAGTAGAAACTCGCCCGATTACAACGGTATGCGTACTTTTCCCCTAGACCGTTCTCGTTATGCTTGTCGAGCATCAGAACTGCGAAAATTTTGAGCATCTCAAGCGTTTCTTACCTACAAACTGCCATATCTCGCGAACGGATTGACCAATCCGCAAAATTTCTGTTGCATCTGAAAGTAGAAACTCGCCCGATTACAACGGTATGCGTACTTTTCCCCTAGACCGTTCTAGTTATGCTTGTCGAGCATCAGAACTGCGAAAATATTGAGTTTCTCAAGCGTTTCTTACCTCCAAACTGCCATATCTCGCGAACGGATTGACTAATCCGCAAAATTTCTGTTGCATCTGAAAGTAGAAACACGCCCGATTACAACGGTATGCGTACTTTTCCCCTAGGCCGTTCCAGTTATTCGTTTCGAGCATCAGAACTGCGAAAATTTTGAGTTTCTCAAGCGTTTCTTACCTCCAAACTGCCATATCGCGCGAACGGATTGACCAATCCGCAAAATTTCTGTTGCATCTGAAAGTAGAAGCTCGCCCGATTACAACGGAATGCGTACTTTTCCCCTAGGCCGTTCTAGTTATTCGTTCCGAGCATCAGAACTGCGAAAATGTTCAGCTTCTCAAGCGTTTCTTACCTACAAACTGCCATATCTCGCGAACGGATTGACCAATCCGCAAAATTTCTGTTGCATCTGAAAGTAGAAACTCGCTCGATTACAACGGTATGCGTACTTTTCCCCTAGACCGTTCTCGTTATGCTTGTCGAGCATCAGAACTGCGAAAATTTTGAGTTTCTCAAGCGTTTCTTACCTACAAACTGCCATATCTCGCGAACGGATTGACCAATCCGCAATATTTCTGTTGCATCTGAAAGTAGAAACTCGCCCGATTACAACGGTATGCGTACTTTTCCCCTAGTCCGTTCTAGTTATTCGTTTCGAGCATCAGAACTGCGAAAATTTTGAGCATCTCCAGCGTTTCTTACCTACAAACTGCCATATCTCGCGAACGGATTGACCAATCCGCAAAATTTCTGTTGCATCTGAAAGTAGAAACTCGCCCGATTACAACGGTATGCGTACTTCTCCCCTAGACCGTTCTAGTTATGCTTGTCGAGCATCAGAACTGCGAAAATTTTGAGTTTCTCAAGTGTTTCATACTTCCAAACTGCCATATCTCGCGAACGGATTGACCAATCCGCAAAATTTCTGTTGCATCTGAAAGTAGAAACTCGCCCGATTACAACGGTATGCATACTTTTCCCCTAGGCCGGTCTAGTTATTCGTTTCGAGCATCAGAACTGCGAAAATGTTGAGTTTCTAAAGCGATTCTTACCTCCAAACTGCCATATCTCGCGAACGGATTGAACAATCCGCAAAATTTCTGTTGCATCTGAAAGTAGAAACTCGCCCCAATACAACGGTATGCGTAGTTTTCCCCTAGACCGTTCTAGTTATGCTTGTCGAGCATCAGAACTGCGACAATTTTGAGTTTCTCAAGCGTTGCTTACCTCCAAACTGCCATATCTCGCGAACGGATTGACCAATCCGCAAAATTTCTGTTGCATCTGAAAGTAGAAACTCGCCCGATTACAACGGTATGCGTACTTTTCCCCTTGGCTGTTGTAGTTATTCGTTTCGAGCATGAGAACTGCGAAAATTTTGGGTTTCTCAAGCGTTTCTTACCTCCAAACTGCCATATCTCGCGAACGGATTGACCAATCCGCAAAATTTCTGTTGCATCTGAAAGTAGAAACTCGCCCGATTACAACGGTATGCGTACTTTTCCCCTAGGCCGATCTGGTTATACGTTTCGAGCATCAGAACTATGATAATTTTGAGTTTCTCAACCGTTTCTTACCTCCAAACTGCCATATCTCGCCAACGGATTGACCAATCCGCAAAATTTCTGTTGCATCTGAAAGTAGAAAGTCGCCCGATTACAACGGTATGCGTACTTTTCCCCTAGACCGTTCTAGTTATGCTTGTCGAGCATCAGAACTGCGAAAATTTTGAGTTTCTCAAGCGTTTCTTACCTCCAAACTGCCATATCTCGCGAACGGATTGACTAATCCGCAAAATTTCTGTTGCATTTGAAAGTAGAAACTCGCCCGATTACAACGGTATGCGTACTTTTCCCCTAGGCCGTTCTAGTTATTCGTTTCGAGCATCAGAACTGCGAAAATTTTGTGTTTCTCAAGTGTTTCATACTTCCAAACTGCCATATCGCGCGAACGGATTGACCAATCCGCAAAATTTCTGTTGCATCTGAAAGTAGAAACTCGCCCGATTACAACGGAATGCGTACTTTTCCCCTAGGCCGTTCTAGTTATTCGTTCCGAGCATCAGAACTGCGAAAATGTTCAGTTTCTCAAGCGTTTCTTACCTACAAACTGCCATATCTCGCGAACGGATTGACCAATCCGCAAAATTTCTGTTGCATCTGAAAGTAGAAACTCGCCCGATTACAACGGTATGCGTACTTTTCCCCTAGACCGTTCTCGTTATGCTTGTCGAGCATCAGAACTGCGAAAATTTTGAGTTTCTCAAGCGTTTCTTACCTACAAACTGCCATATCTCGCGAACGGATTGACCAATCCGCAAAATTTCTGTTGCATCTGAAAGTAGAAACTCGCCCGATTACAACGGTATGCGTACTTTTCCCCTAGACCGTTCTCGTTATGCTTGTCGAGCATCAGAACTGCGAAAATTTTGAGCATCTCAAGCGTTTCTTACCTACAAACTGCCATATCTCGCGAACGGATTGACCAATCCGCAAAATTTCTGTTGCATCTGAAAGTAGAAACTCGCCCGATTACAACGGTATGCGTACTTTTCCCCTAGACCGTTCTAGTTATGCTTGTCGAGCATCAGAACTGCGAAAATATTGAGTTTCTCAAGCGTTTCTTACCTCCAAACTGCCATATCTCGCGAACGGATTGACTAATCCGCAAAATTTCTGTTGCATCTGAAAGTAGAAACACGCCCGATTACAACGGTATGCGTACTTTTCCCCTAGGCCGTTCCAGTTATTCGTTTCGAGCATCAGAACTGCGAAAATTTTGTGTTTCTCAAGTGTTTCATACTTCCAAACTGCCATATCGCGCGAACGGATTGACCAATCCGCAAAATTTCTGTTGCATCTGAAAGTAGAAACTCGCCCGATTACAACGGAATGCGTACTTTTCCCCTAGGCCGTTCTAGTTATTCGTTCCGAGCATCAGAACTGCGAAAATTTTGAGTTTCTCAAGCGTTTCTTACCTCCAAACTGCCATATCGCGCGAACGGATTGACCAATCCGCAAAATTTCTGTTGCATCTGAAAGTAGAAACTCGCCCGTTTACAACGGAATGCGTACTTTTCCCCTAGGCCGTTCTAGTTATTCGTTCCGAGCATCAGAACTGCGAAAATGTTCAGTTTCTCAAGCGTTTCTTACCTCCAAACTGCCATATCTCGCGAACGGATTGACCAATCCTCAAAATTTCTGTTGCATCTGAAAGTAGAAACTCGCCCGATTACAACGGTATGCGTACTTTTCCCCTAGACCGTTCTAGTTATGCTTGTCGAGCATCAGAACTGCGAAAATTTTGAGTTTCTCAAGCGTTTCTTACCTCCAAACTGCCATATCTCGCGAACGGATTGACTAATCCGCAAAATTTCTGTTGCATCTGAAAGTAGAAACACGCCCGATTACAACGGTATGCGTACTTTTCCCCTAGGCCGTTCCAGTTATTCGTTTCGAGCATCAGAACTGCGAAAATTTTGTGTTTCTCAAGTGTTTCATACTTCCAAACTGCCATATCGCGCGAACGGATTGACCAATCCGCAAAATTTCTGTTGCATCTGAAAGTAGAAACTCGCCCGATTACAACGGAATGCGTACTTTTCCCCTAGGCCGTTCTAGTTATTCGTTCCGAGCATCAGAACTGCGAAAATTTTGAGTTTCTCAAGCGTTTCTTACCTCCAAACTGCCATATCGCGCGAACGGATTGACCAATCCGCAAAATTTCTGTTGCATCTGAAAGTAGAAACTCGCCCGTTTACAACGGAATGCGTACTTTTCCCCTAGGCCGTTCTAGTTATTCGTTCCGAGCATCAGAACTGCGAAAATGTTCAGTTTCTCAAGCGTTTCTTACATACAAACTGCCATATCTCGCGAACGGATTGACCAATCCGCAAAATTTCTGTTGCATCTGAAAGTAGAAACTCGCCCGATTACAACGGTATGCGTACTTTTCCCCTAGACCGTTCTCGTTATGCTTGTCGAGCATCAGAACTGCGAAAATTTTGAGCATCTCAAGCGTTTCTTACCTACAAACTGCCATATCTCGCGAACGGATTGACCAATCCGCAAAATTTCTGTTGCATCTGAAAGTAGAAACTCGCCCGATTACAACGGTATGCGTACTTTTCCCCTAGACCGTTCTAGTTATGCTTGTCCAGCATCAGAACTGCGAAAATATTGAGTTTCTCAAGCGTTTCTTACCTCCAAACTGCCATATCTCGCGAACGGATTGACTAATCCGCAAAATTTCTGTTGCATCTGAAAGTAGAAACACGCCCGATTACAACGGTATGCGTACTTTTCCCCTAGGCCGTTCCAGTTATTCGTTTCGAGCATCAGAACTGCGAAAATTTTGTGTTTCTCAAGTGTTTCATACTTCCAAACTGCCATATCGCGCGAACGGATTGACCAATCCGCAAAATTTCTGTTGCATCTGAAAGTAGAAACTCGCCCGATTACAACGGAATGCGTACTTTTCCCCTAGGCCGTTCTAGTTATTCGTTCCGAGCATCAGAACTGCGAAAATTTTGAGTTTCTCAAGCGTTTCTTACCTCCAAACTGCCATATCGCGCGAACGGATTGACCAATCCGCAAAATTTCTGTTGCATCTGAAAGTAGAAACTCGCCCGTTTACAACGGAATGCGTACTTTTCCCCTAGGCCGTTCTAGTTATTCGTTCCGAGCATCAGAACTGCGAAAATGTTCAGTTTCTCAAGCGTTTCTTACATACAAACTGCCATATCTCGCGAACGGATTGACCAATCCGCAAAATTTCTGTTGCATCTGAAAGTAGAAACTCGCCCGATTACAACGGTATGCGTACTTTTCCCCTAGACCGTTCTCGTTATGCTTGTCGAGCATCAGAACTGCGAAAATTTTGAGTTTCTCAAGCGTTTCTTACCTACAAACTGCCATATCTCGCGAACGGATTGACCAATCCGCAAAATTTCTGTTGCATCTGAAAGTAGAAACTCGCCCGATTACAACGGTATGCGTACTTTTCCCCTAGTCCGTTCTAGTTATTCGTTTCGAGCATCAGAACTGCGAAAATTTTGAGCATCTCAAGCGTTTCTTACCTACAAACTGCCATATCTCGCGAACGGATTGACCAATCCGCAAAATTTCTGTTGCATCTGAAAGTAGAAACTAGCCCGATTACAACGGTATGCGTACTTTTCCCCTAGGCCGTTCCAGTTATTCGTTTCGAGCATCAGAACTGCGAAAATTTTGTGTTTCTCAAGTGTTTCATACTTCCAAACTGCCATATCTCGCGAACGGATTGACCAATCCGCAACATTTCTGTTGCATCTGAAAGTAGAAACTCGCCCGATTACATCGGTGTGCGTACTTTTCCCCTAGGCCGTTCTAGTTATTCGTTTCGAGCATCAGAACTGCGAAAATTTTGAGTTTCTCAAGCGTTTCTTACCTACAAACTGCCATATCTCGCGAACGGATTGACCAATCCGCAAAATTTCTGTTGCATCTGAAAGTAGAAACTTGCCCGATTACAACGGTATGCGTACTTTTCCCCTAGGCTGTTCTAGTTATTCGTTTCGAGCATCAGAACTGCGAAAATGTTGAGTTTCTCAAGCGTTTCTTACCTCCAAACTGCCATATCTCGCGAACGGATTGACCAATCCTCAAAATTTCTGTTGCATCTGAAAGTAGAAACTCGCCCGATTACAACGGTATGCGTACTTTTCCCCTAGACCGTTCTAGTTATGCTTGTCGAGCATCAGAACTGCGAAAATTTTGAGTTTCTCAAGCGTTTCTTACCTACAAACTGCCATATCTCGCGAACGGATTGACCAATCCGCAAAATTTCTGTTGCATCTGAAAGTAGAAACTCGCCCGATTACAACAGTATGCGTACTTTTCCCCTAGTCCGTTCTAGTTATTCGTTTCGAGCATCAGAACTGCGAAAATTTTGAGCATCTCAAGCGTTTCTTACCTACAAACTGCCATATCTCGCGAACGGATTGACCAATCCGCAAAATTTCTGTTGCATCTGAAAGTAGAAACTCGCCCGATTACAACGGTATGCGTACTTTTCCCCTAGACCGTTCTAGTTATGCTTGTCGAGCATCAGGACTGCGAAAATATTGAGTTTCTCAAGCGTTTCTTACCTCCAAACTGCCATATCTCGCGAACGGATTGACTAATCCGCAAAATTTCTGTTGCATCTGAAAGTAGAAACTAGCCCGATTACAACGGTATGCGTACTTTTCCCCTAGGCCGTTCCAGTTATTCGTTTCGAGCATCAGAACTGCGAAAATTTTGTGTTTCTCAAGTGTTTCATACTTCCAAACTGCCATATCTCGCGAACGGATTGACCAATCCGCAACATTTCTGTTGCATCTGAAAGTAGAAACTCGCCCGATTACATCGGTGTGCGTACTTTTCCCCTAGGCCGTTCTAGTTATTCGTTTCGAGCATCAGAACTGCGAAAATTTTGAGTTTCTCAAGCGTTTCTTACCTACAAACTGCCATATCTCGCGAACGGATTGACCAATCCGCAAAATTTCTGTTGCATCTGAAAGTAGAAACTTGCCCGATTACAACGGTATGCGTACTTTTCCCCTAGGCTGTTCTAGTTATTCGTTTCGAGCATCAGAACTGCGAAAATGTTGAGTTTCTCAAGCGTTTCTTACCTCCAAACTGCCATATCTCGCGAACGGATTGACCAATCCTCAAAATTTCTGTTGCATCTGAAAGTAGAAACTCGCCCGATTACAACGGTATGCGTACTTTTCCCCTAGACCGTTCTAGTTATGCTTGTCGAGCATCAGAACTGCGAAAATTTTGAGTTTCTCAAGTGTTTCATACTTCCAAACTGCCATATCTCGCGAACGGATTGACCAATCCGCAAAATTTCTGTTGCATCTGAAAGTAGAAACTCGCCCGATTACAACGGTATGCATACTTTTCCCCTAGGCCGGTCTAGTTATTCGTTTCGAGCATCAGAACTGCGAAAATGTTGAGTTTCTCAAGCGTTTCTTATCTACAAACTGCCATATCTCGCGAACGGATTGACCAATCCGAAAAATTTCTGTTGCATCTGAAAGTAGAAACTCGCCCGATTACAACGGTATGCGTACTTTTCCACTGGTCCGTTCTAGTTATTCGTTTCGAGCATCAGAACTGCGAAAATTTTGAGTTTCTCAAGCGTTTCTTACCTCCAAACTGCCATATCTCGCGAACGGATTGACCAATCCGCAAAATTTCTGTTGCATCTGAAAGTAGAAACTCGCCCGATTACAACGGTATGCGTACTTTTCCCCTAGACCGTTCTCGTTATGCTTGTCGAGCATCAGAACTGCGAAAATTTTGAGCATCTCAAGCGTTTCTTACCTACAAACTGCCATATCTCGCGAACGGATTGACCAATCCGCAAAATTTCTGTTGCATCTGAAAGTAGAAACTCGCCCGATTACAACGGTATGCGTACTTTTCCCCTAGACCGTTCTAGTTATGCTTGTCGAGCATCAGAACTGCGAAAATATTGAGTTTCTCAAGCGTTTCTTACCTCCAAACTGCCATATCTCGCGAACGGATTGACTAATCCGCAAAATTTCTGTTGCATCTGAAAGTAGAAACACGCCCGATTACAACGGTATGCGTACTTTTCCCCTAGGCCGTTCCAGTTATTCGTTTCGAGCATCAGAACTGCGAAAATTTTGTGTTTCTCAAGTGTTTCATACTTCCAAACTGCCATATCGCGCGAACGGATTGACCAATCCGCAAAATTTCTGTTGCATCTGAAAGTAGAAACTCGCCCGTTTACAACGGAATGCGTACTTTTCCCCTAGGCCGTTCTAGTTATTCGTTCCGAGCATCAGAACTGCGAAAATGTTCAGTTTCTCAAGCGTTTCTTACCTACAAACTGCCATATCTCGCGAACGGATTGACCAATCCGCAAAATTTCTGTTGCATCTGAAAGTAGAAACTCGCCCGATTACAACGGTATGCGTACTTTTCCCCTAGACCGTTCTCGTTATGCTTGTCGAGCATCAGAACTGCGAAAATTTTGAGTTTCTCAAGCGTTTCTTACATACAAAATGCCATATCTCGCGAACGGATTGACCAATCCGCAAAATTTCTGTTGCATCTGAAAGTAGAAACTCGCCCGATTACAACGGTATGCGTACTTTTCCCCTAGTCCGTTCTAGTTATTCGTTTCGAGCATCAGAACTGCGAAAATTTTGAGCATCTCAAGCGTTTCTTACCTACAAACTGCCATATCTCGCGAACGGATTGACCAATCCGCAAAATTTCTGTTGCATCTGAAAGTAGAAACTCGCCCGATTACAACGGTATGCGTACTTTTCCCCTAGACCGTTCTAGTTATGCTTGTCGAGCATCAGAACTGCGAAAATATTGAGTTTCTCAAGCGTTTCTTACCTCCAAACTGACATATCTCGCGAACGGATTGACTAATCCGCAAAATTTCTGTTGCATCTGAAAGTAGAAACACGCCCGATTACAACGGTATGCGTACTTTTCCCCTAGGCCGTTCCAGTTATTCGTTTCGAGCATCAGAACTGCGAAAATTTTGTGTTTCTCAAGTGTTTCATACTTCCAAACTGCCATATCGCGCGAACGGATTGACCAATCCGCAAAATTTCTGTTGCATCTGAAAGTAGAAACTCGCCCGATTACAACGGAATGCGTACTTTTCCCCTAGGCCGTTCTAGTTATTCGTTCCGAGCATCAGAACTGCGAAAATTTTGAGTTTCTCAAGCGTTTCTTACCTCCAAACTGCCATATCGCGCGAACGGATTGACCAATCCGCAAAATTTCTGTTGCATCTGAAAGTAGAAACTCGCCCGTTTACAACGGAATGCGTACTTTTCCCCTAGGCCGTTCTAGTTATTCGTTCCGAGCATCAGAACTGCGAAAATGTTCAGTTTCTCAAGCGTTTCTTACATACAAACTGCCATATCTCGCGAACGGATTGACCAATCCGCAAAATTTCTGTTGCATCTGAAAGTAGAAACTCGCCCGATTACAACGGTATGCGTACTTTTCCCCTAGACCGTTCTCGTTATGCTTGTCGAGCATCAGAACTGCGAAAATTTTGAGTTTCTCAAGCGTTTCTTACCTACAAACTGCCATATCTCGCGAACGGATTGACCAATCCGCAAAATTTCTGTTGCATCTGAAAGTAGAAACTCGCCCGATTACAACGGTATGCGTACTTTTCCCCTAGTCCGTTCTAGTTATTCGTTTCGAGCATCAGAACTGCGAAAATTTTGAGCATCTCAAGCGTTTCTTACCTACAAACTGCCATATCTCGCGAACGGATTGACCAATCCGCAAAATTTCTGTTGCATCTGAAAGTAGAAACTAGCCCGATTACAACGGTATGCGTACTTTTCCCCTAGGCCGTTCCAGTTATTCGTTTCGAGCATCAGAACTGCGAAAATTTTGTGTTTCTCAAGTGTTTCATACTTCCAAACTGCCATATCTCGCGAACGGATTGACCAATCCGCAACATTTCTGTTGCATCTGAAAGTAGAAACTCGCCCGATTACATCGGTGTGCGTACTTTTCCCCTAGGCCGTTCTAGTTATTCGTTTCGAGCATCAGAACTGCGAAAATTTTGAGTTTCTCAAGCGTTTCTTACCTACAAACTGCCATATCTCGCGAACGGATTGACCAATCCGCAAAATTTCTGTTGCATCTGAAAGTAGAAACTTGCCCGATTACAACGGTATGCGTACTTTTCCCCTAGGCTGTTCTAGTTATTCGTTTCGAGCATCAGAACTGCGAAAATGTTGAGTTTCTCAAGCGTTTCTTACCTCCAAACTGCCATATCTCGCGAACGGATTGACCAATCCTCAAAATTTCTGTTGCATCTGAAAGTAGAAACTCGCCCGATTACAACGGTATGCGTACTTTTCCCCTAGACCGTTCTAGTTATGCTTGTCGAGCATCAGAACTGCGAAAATTTTGAGTTTCTCAAGTGTTTCATACTTCCAAACTGCCATATCTCGCGAACGGATTGACCAATCCGCAAAATTTCTGTTGCATCTGAAAGTAGAAACTCGCCCGATTACAACGGTATGCATACTTTTCCCCTAGGCCGGTCTAGTTATTCGTTTCGAGCATCAGAACTGCGAAAATGTTGAGTTTCTCAAGCGTTTCTTATCTACAAACTGCCATATCTCGCGAACGGATTGACCAATCCGAAAAATTTCTGTTGCATCTGAAAGTAGAAACTCGCCCGATTACAACGGTATGCGTACTTTTCCCCTGGTCCGTTCTAGTTATTCGTTTCGAGCATCAGAACTGCGAAAATTTTGAGTTTCTCAAGCGTTTCTTACCTCCAAACTGCCATATCGCGCGAACGGATTGACCAATCCGCAAAATTTCTGTTGCATCTGAAAGTAGAAACTCGCCCGTTTACAACGGAATGCGTACTTTTCCCCTAGGCCGTTCTAGTTATTCGTTCCGAGCATCAGAAATGCGAAAATGTTCAGTTTCTCAAGCGTTTCTTACATACAAACTGCCATATCTCGCGAACGGATTGACCAATCCGCAAAATTTCTGTTGCATCTGAAAGTAGAAACTCGCCCGATTACAACGGTATGCGTACTTTTCCCCTAGACCGTTCTCGTTATGCTTGTCGAGCATCAGAACTGCGAAAATTTTGAGTTTCTCAAGCGTTTCTTACCTACAAACTGCCATATCTCGCGAACGGATTGACCAATCCGCAAAATTTCTGTTGCATCTGAAAGTAGAAACTCGCCCGATTACAACGGTATGCGTACTTTTCCCCTAGTCCGTTCTAGTTATTCGTTTCGAGCATCAGAACTGCGAAAATTTTGAGCATCTCAAGCGTTTCTTACCTACAAACTGCCATATCTCGCGAACGGATTGACCAATCCGCAAAATTTCTGTTGCATCTGAAAGTAGAAACTAGCCCGATTACAACGGTATGCGTACTTTTCCCCTAGGCCGTTCCAGTTATTCGTTTCGAGCATCAGAACTGCGAAAATTTTGTGTTTCTCAAGTGTTTCATACTTCCAAACTGCCATATCTCGCGAACGGATTGACCAATCCGCAACATTTCTGTTGCATCTGAAAGTAGAAACTCGCCCGATTACATCGGTGTGCGTACTTTTCCCCTAGGCCGTTCTAGTTATTCGTTTCGAGCATCAGAACTGCGAAAATTTTGAGTTTCTCAAGCGTTTCTTACCTACAAACTGCCATATCTCGCGAACGGATTGACCAATCCGCAAAATTTCTGTTGCATCTGAAAGTAGAAACTTGCCCGATTACAACGGTATGCGTACTTTTCCCCTAGGCTGTTCTAGTTATTCGTTTCGAGCATCAGAACTGCGAAAATGTTGAGTTTCTCAAGCGTTTCTTACCTCCAAACTGCCATATCTCGCGAACGGATTGACCAATCCTCAAAATTTCTGTTGCATCTGAAAGTAGAAACTCGCCCGATTACAACGGTATGCGTACTTTTCCCCTAGACCGTTCTAGTTATGCTTGTCGAGCATCAGAACTGCGAAAATTTTGAGTTTCTCAAGTGTTTCATACTTCCAAACTGCCATATCTCGCGAACGGATTGACCAATCCGCAAAATTTCTGTTGCATCTGAAAGTAGAAACTCGCCCGATTACAACGGTATGCATACTTTTCCCCTAGGCCGGTCTAGTTATTCGTTTCGAGCATCAGAACTGCGAAAATGTTGAGTTTCTCAAGCGTTTCTTATCTACAAACTGCCATATCTCGCGAACGGATTGACCAATCCGAAAAATTTCTGTTGCATCTGAAAGTAGAAACTCGCCCGATTACAACGGTATGCGTACTTTTCCCCTGGTCCGTTCTAGTTATTCGTTTCGAGCATCAGAACTGCGAAAATTTTGAGTTTCTCAAGCGTTTCTTACCTCCAAACTGCCATATCGCGCGAACGGATTGACCAATCCGCAAAATTTCTGTTGCATCTGAAAGTAGAAACTCGCCCGTTTACAACGGAATGCGTACTTTTCCCCTAGGCCGTTCTAGTTATTCGTTCCGAGCATCAGAACTGCGAAAATGTTCAGTTTCTCAAGCGTTTCTTACATACAAACTGCCATATCTCGCGAACGGATTGACCAATCCGCAAAATTTCTGTTGCATCTGAAAGTAGAAACTCGCCCGATTACAACGGTATGCGTACTTTTCCCCTAGACCGTTCTCGTTATGCTTGTCGAGCATCAGAACTGCGAAAATTTTGAGTTTCTCAAGCGTTTCTTACCTACAAACTGCCATATCTCGCGAACGGATTGACCAATCCGCAAAATTTCTGTTGCATCTGAAAGTAGAAACTCGCCCGATTACAACGGTATGCGTACTTTTCCCCTAGTCCGTTCTAGTTATTCGTTTCGAGCATCAGAACTGCGAAAATTTTGAGCATCTCAAGCGTTTCTTACCTACAAACTGCCATATCTCGCGAACGGATTGACCAATCCGCAAAATTTCTGTTGCATCTGAAAGTAGAAACTCGCCCGATTACAACGGTATGCGTACTTTTCCCCTAGACCGTTCTAGTTGTGCTTGTCGAGCATCAGAACTGCGAAAATATTGAGTTTCTCAAGCGTTTCTTACCTCCAAACTGCCATATCTCGCGAACGGATTGACTAATCCGCAAAATTTCTGTTGCATCTGAAAGTAGAAACTAGCCCGATTACAACGGTATGCGTACTTTTCCCCTAGGCCGTTCCAGTTATTCGTTTCGAGCATCAGAACTGCGAAAATTTTGTGTTTCTCAAGTGTTTCATACTTCCAAACTGCCATATCTCGCGAACGGATTGACCAATCCGCAACATTTCTGTTGCATCTGAAAGTAGAAACTCGCCCGATTACATCGGTGTGCGTACTTTTCCCCTAGGCCGTTCTAGTTATTCGTTTCGAGCATCAGAACTGCGAAAATTTTGAGTTTCTCAAGCGTTTCTTACCTACAAACTGCCATATCTCGCGAACGGATTGACCAATCCGCAAAATTTCTGTTGCATCTGAAAGTAGAAACTTGCCCGATTACAACGGTATGCGTACTTTTCCCCTAGGCTGTTCTAGTTATTCGTTTCGAGCATCAGAACTGCGAAAATGTTGAGTTTCTCAAGCGTTTCTTACCTCCAAACTGCCATATCTCGCGAACGGATTGACCAATCCTCAAAATTTCTGTTGCATCTGAAAGTAGAAACTCGCCCGATTACAACGGTATGCGTACTTTTCCCCTAGACCGTTCTAGTTATGCTTGTCGAGCATCAGAACTGCGAAAATTTTGAGTTTCTCAAGTGTTTCATACGTCCAAACTGCCATATCTCGCGAACGGATTGACCAATCCGCAAAATTTCTGTTGCATCTGAAAGTAGAAACTCGCCCGATTACAACGGTATGCATACTTTTCCCCTAGGCCGGTCTAGTTATTCGTTTCGAGCATCAGAACTGCGAAAATGTTGAGTTTCTCAAGCGTTTCTTATCTACAAACTGCCATATCTCGCGAACGGATTGACCAATCCGAAAAATTTCTGTTGCATCTGAAAGTAGAAACTCGCCCGATTACAACGGTATGCGTACTTTTCCCCTGGTCCGTTCTAGTTATTCGTTTCGAGCATCAGAACTGCGAAAATTTTGAGTTTCTCAAGCGTTTCTTACCTCCAAACTGCCATATCTCGCGAACGGATTGACCAATCCGCAAAATTTCTGTTGCATCTGAAAGTAGAAACTCGCCCGATTACAACGGTATGCGTACTTTTCCCCTAGACCGTTCTCGTTATGCTTGTCGAGCATCAGAACTGCGAAAATTTTGAGCATCTCAAGCGTTTCTTACCTACAAACTGCCATATCGCGCGAACGGATTGACCAATCCGCAAAATTTCTGTTGCATCTGAAAGTAGAAACTCGCCCGATTACAACGGTATGCGTTCTTTTCCCCTAGTCCGTTCTAGTTATTCGTTTCGAGCATCAGAACTGCGAAAATTTTGAGTTTCTCAAGCGTTTCTTACCTCCAAACTGCCATATCTCGCGAACGGATTTACCAATCCGCAAAGTTTCTGTTGCATCTGAAAGTAGAAACTCGCCCGATTACAACGGTATGCGTACTTTTCCCCTGGACCGTTCTAGTTATTCGTTTCGAGCATCAGAACTGCGAAAATTTTGAGTTTCTCAAGCGTTTCTTACATCCAAACTGCCATATCTCGCGAACGGATTGACCAATCCGCAAAATTTCTGTTGCATCTGAAAGTAGAAACTCGCCCGATTACAACGGTATGCGTACTTTTCCCCTAGGCCGTTTTAGTTATTCGTTTCGAGCATCAGAACTGCGAAAATGTTGAGTTTCTCAAGCGTTTCTTACCTACAAACTGCCATATCTCGCCAACGGATTGACCAATCCGCAAATTTCTGTTGCATCTGAAAGTAGAAACTGGCCCGATTACAACGGTATGCGTACTTTTCCCCTAGACCGTTCTAGATATGCTTGTCGAGCATCAGAACTGCGAAAATTTTGAGTTTCTCAAGCGTTTCTTACCTACAAACTACCATATCTCGCGAACGGATTGACCAATCCGCAAAATTTCTGTTGCATCTGAAAGTAGAAACTCGCCCGATTACAACGGTATGCGTTCTTTTCCCCTAGTCCGTTCTAGTTATTCGTTTCGAGCATCAGAACTGCGAAAATTTTGAGTTTCTCAAGCGTTTCTTACCTCCAAACTGCCATATCTCGCGAACGGATTGACCAATCCGCAAAGTTTCTGTTGCATCTGAAAGTAGAAACTCGCCCGATTACAACGGTATGCGTACTTTTCCCCTAGCCCGTTCTAGTTATTCGTTTCGAGCATCAGAACTGCGAAAATGTTGAGTTTCTCAAGCGTTTCTTACCTACAAACTGCCATATCTCGCGAACGGATTGACCAATCCGCAAAATTTCTGTTGCATCTGAAAGTAGAAACTCGCCCGATTACAACGGTATGCGTACTTTTCCCCTGGTCCGTTCTAGTTATTCGTTTCGAGCATCAGAACTGCGAAAATTTTGAGTTTCTCAAGCGTTTCTTACCTCCAAACTGCCATATCTCGCGAACGGATTGACCAACCCGCAAAATTTCTGTTGCATCTGAAAGTAGAAACTCGCCCGATTACAACGGTATGCGTACTTTTCCCCTAGGCCGCTCTAGTTATTCGTTTCGAGCATCAGAACTGCGAAAATTTTGTGTTTCTCAAGTGTTTCATACTTCCAAACTGCCATATCTCGCGAACGGATTGACCAATCCGCAAAATTTCTGTTGCATCTGAAAGTAGAAACTCGCCCGATTACAATGGTATGCATACTTTTCCCCTAGGCCGTTCTAGTTATTCGTTTCGAGCATCAGAACTGCGAAAAGGTTGAGTTTCTCAAGCGTTTCTAACCTACAAACTGCCATATCTCGCGAACGGATTGACCAATCCGCAAAATTTCTGTTGCATCTGAAAGTAGAAACTCGACCGATTACAACGGTATGCGTACTTTTCCCCTGGTCCGTTCTAGTTATTCGTTTCGAGCATCAGAACTGCGAAAATTTTGAGTTTCTCAAGCGTTTCTTACCTCCAAACTGCCATATCTCGCGAACGGATTGACCAACCCGCAAAATTTCTGTTGCATCTGAAAGTAGAAACTCGCCCGATTACAACGGTATGCGTACTTTTCCCCTAGGCCGTTCTAGTTATTCGTTTCGAGCATCAGAACTGCGAGAATGTTGAGTTTCTCAAGCGTTTCTTACCTACAAACTGCCATATCTCGCGAACGGATTGACCAATCCGCAAAATTTCTGTTGCATCTGAAAGTAGAAACTCGCCCGATTACAACGGTATGCGTACTTTTCCCCTAGACCGTTCTAGTTATGCTTGTCGAGCATCAGAACTGCGAAAATTTTGAGTTTCTCAAGCGTTTCTTACCTACAAACCACCATATCTCGCGAACGGATTGACCAATCCGCAAAATTTCTGTTGCATCTGAAAGTAGAAACTCGCCCGATTACAACTGTATGCGTACTTTTCCCCTAGTCCGTTCTAATTATTCGTTTCGAGCATCAGAACTGCGAAAATTTTGAGTTTCTGGAGCGTTTCTTACCTCCAAACTGCCATATCTCGCGAACGGATTGACCAATCCGCAAAATTTCTGTTGCATCTGAAAGTAGAAACTCGCCCGATTACAACGGTATGGGTACTTTTCCCCTAGACCGTTCTAGTTATGCTTGTCGAGCATCAGAACTGCGAAAATTTTGAGTTTCTCAAGCGTTTCTTACCTACAAACTGCCATATCTCGCGAACGGATTGACCAATCCGCAAAATTTCTGTTGCATCTGAAAGTAGAAACTCGCCCGATTACAACGGTATGCGTTCTTTTCCCCTAGTCCGTTCTAGTTATTCGTTTCGAGCATCAGAACTGCGAAAATTTTGAGTTTCTCAAGCGTTTCTTACCTCCAAACTGCCATATCTCGCGAACGGATTGACCAATCCGCAAAGTTTCTGTTGCATCTGAAAGTAGAAACTCGCCCGATTACAACGGTATGCGTACTTTTCACCTAGCCCGTTCTAGTTATTCGTTTCGAGCATCAGAACTGCGAAAATGTTGAGTTTCTCAAGCGTTACTTACCTACAAACTGCCATATCTCGCGAACGGATTGACCAATCCGCAAAATTTCTTTTGCATCTGAAAGTAGAAACTCGCCCGATTACAACGGTATGCGTACTTTTCCCCTGGTCCGTTCTAGTTATTCGTTTCGAGCATCAGAACTGCGAAAATTTTGAGTTTCTCAAGCGTTTCTTACCTCCAAACTGCCATATCTCGCGAACGGATTGACCAATCCGCAAAATTTCTGTTGCATCTGAAAGTAGAAACTCGCCCGATTACAACGGTATGCGTACTTTTCCCCTAGGCCGTTTTAGTTATTCGTTTCGAGCATCAGAACTGCGAAAATGTTGAGTTTCTCAAGCGTTTCTTACCTACAAACTGCCATATCTCGCCAACGGATTGACCAATCTGCAAAATTTCTGTTGCATCTGAAAGTAGAAACTCGCCCGATTACAACGGTATGCGTTCTTTTCCCCTAGTCCGTTCTAGTTATTCGTTTCGAGCATCAGAACTGCGAAAATTTTGAGTTTCTCAAGCGTTTCTTACCTCCAAACTGCCGTACCTCGCGAACGGATTGACCAATCCGCAAAATTTCTGTTGCATCTGAAAGTAGAAACTCGCCCGATTACAACGGTATGCGTTCTTTTCCCCTAGTCCGTTCTAGTTATTCGTTTCGAGCATCAGAACTGCGAAAATTTTGAGTTTCTCAAGCGTTTCTTACCTCCAAACTGCCATATCTCGCGAACGGATTGACCAATCCGCAAAGTTTCTGTTGCATCTGAAAGTAGAAACTCGCCCGATTACAACGGTATGCGTACATTTCACCTAGCCCGTTCTAGTTATTCGTTTCGAGCATCAGAACTGCGAAAATGTTGAGTTTCTCAAGCGTTTCTTACCTACAAACTGCCATATCTCGCGAACGGATTGACCAATCCGCAAAATTTCTGTTGCATCTGAAAGAGAAAGTCGCCCGATTACAACGGTATGCGTACTTTTCCCCTAGACCGTTCTAGTTATGCTTGTCGAGCATCAGAACTGCGAAAATTTTGAGTTTCTCAGCGTTTCTTACCTCCAAACTGCCATATCTCGCGAACGGATTGACAAATCCGCAAAATTTCTGTTGCATCTGAAAGTAGAAACACGCCGATTACAACGGTATGCGTACTTTTCCCCTAGGCCGTTGTAGTTATTCGTTTCGAGCATGAGAACTGCGAAAATTTGGGTTTCTCAAGCGTTGCTTACCTCCAAACTGTCATATCTCGCGAACGGATTGACCAATCCGCAAAATTTCTGTTGCATCTGAAAGTAGAAACTCGCCCGATCACAACGGTATGCGTACTTTTCCCCTAGGCTGTTCTAGTTATTCGTTTCGAGCATCAGAACTGCGAAAATGTTGAGTTTCTCAAGCGTTCTTACCTACAAACGGCCATATCTCGCGAACGGATTGACCAATCCGCAAAATTTCTGTTGCATCTGAAGTAGAAACTCGCCCGATTACAACGGTATGCGTACTTTTCCCCTAGGCCGTTCTAGTTATTCGTTTCGAGCATCAGAACTGCGAAAATTTTGAGTTTCTCAAGCGTTTCTTACTACAAACTACCATATCTCGCGAACGTATTGACCAATCCGCAAAATTTCTGTTGCATCTGAAAGTAGAAACTCGCCCGATTACAACGGTATGCGTTCTTTTCCCCTAGGCCGTTCTAGTTATTCGTTTCGAGCATCAGAACTGCGAAAATTTTGTGTTTCTCAAGCGTTTCTTACCTCCAAACTGCCATATCTCGCGAACGGATTGACCAATCCGCAAAGTTTCTGTTGCATCTGAAAGTAGAAACTCGCCCGATTACAACTGTATGCGTACTTTTCCCCTAGTCCGTTCTAGTTATTCGTTTCGAGCATCAGAACTGCGAAAATTTTGAGTTTCTGGAGCGTTTCTTACCTCCAAACTGCCATATCTCGCGAACGGATTGACAAATCCGCAAAATTTCTGTTGCATCTGAAAGTAGAAACTCGCCCGATTACAACGGTATGCGTACTTTTCCCCTAGGCCGTTCTAGTTATTCGTTTCGAGCATCAGAACTGCGAAAATGTTGAGTTTCTCAAGCGTCTCTTACCTACAAACTACCATATCTCGCGAACGGATTGACCAATCCGCAAAATTTCTGTTGCATCTGAAAGTAGAAACTCGCCCGATTACAACGGTATGCGTACTTTTCCCCTAGGCCGTTCTAGTTATTCGTTTCGAGCATCAGAACTGCGAAAATGTTGAGTTTCTCAAGCGTTTCTTACCTACAAACTGCCATATCTCGCCAACGGATTGACCAATCCGCAAAATTTCTGTTGCATCTGAAAGTAGAAACTCGCCCGATTACAACGGTATGCGTACTTTTCGCCTGGTCCGTTCTAGTTATTCGTTTCGAGCATCAGAACTGCGAAAATTTTGAGTTTCTCAAGCGTTTCTTACCTCCAAACTGCCATATCTCGCGAACGGATTGACCAATCCGCAAAATTTCTGTTGCATCTGAAAGTAGAAACTCGCCCGATTACAACGGTATGGGTACTTTTCCCCTAGACCGTCCTAGTTATGCTTGTCGAGCATCAGAACTGCGAAAATTTTGAGTTTCTCAAGCGTTTCTTACCTACAAACTGCCATATCTCGCGAACGGATTGACCAATCCGCAAAATTTCTGTTGCATCTGAAAGTAGAAACACGCCCGATTACAACGGTATGCGTACTTTTCCCCTGGTCCGTTCTAGTTATTCGTTTCGAGCATCAGAACTGCGAAAATTTTGAGTTTCTCAAGCGTTTCTTACCTCCAAACTGCCATATCTCGCGAACGGATTGACCAATCCGCAAAATTTCTGTTGCATCTGAAAGTAGAAACTCGCCCGATTACAACGGTATGCGTACTTTTCCCCTAGGCCGTTCTAGTTATTAGTTTCGAGCATCAGAACTGCGAAAATGTTGAGTTTCTCAAGCGTTTCTTACCTACAAACTGCCATATCTCGCCAACGGATTGACCAATCCGCAAAATTTCTGTTGCATCTGAAAGTAGAAACTCGCCCGATTACAACGGTATGCGTACTTTTCCCCTAGACCGTTCTAGTTATGCTTGTCGAGCATCAGAACTGCGAAAATTTTGTGTTTCTCAAGCGTTTCTTACCTACAAACTGCCATATCTCGCGAACGGATTGACCAATCCGCAAAATTTCTGTTGCATCTGAAAGTAGAAAGTCGCCCGATTACAACGGTATGCGTACTTTTCCCCTAGACCGTTCTAGTTATGCTTGTCGAGCATCAGAACTGCGAAAATTTTGAGTTTCTCAAGCGTTTCTTACCTCCAAACTGCCATATCTCGCGAACGGATTGACAAATCCGCAAAATTTCTGTTGCATCTGAAAGTAGAAACACGCCCGATTACAACGGTATGCGTACTTTTCCCCTAGGCCGTTGTAGTTATTCGTTTCGAGCATGAGAACTGCGAAAATTTTGGGTTTCTCAAGCGTTGCTTACCTCCAAACTGTCATATCTCGCGAACGGATTGACCAATCCGCAAAATTTCTGTTGCATCTGAAAGTAGAAACTCGCCCGATCACAACGGTATGCGTACTTTTCCCCTAGGCTGTTCTAGTTATTCGTTTCGAGCATCAGAACTGCGAAAATGTTGAGTTTCTCAAGCGTTTCTTACCTACAAACGGCCATATCTCGCGAACGGATTGACCAATCCGCAAAATTTCTGTTGCATCTGAAAGTAGAAACTCGCCCGATTACAACGGTATGCGTACTTTTCCCCTAGGCCGTTCTAGTTATTCGTTTCGAGCATCAGAACTGCGAAAATTTTGAGTTTCTCAAGCGTTTCTTACCTACAAACAACCATATCTCGCGAACGTATTGACCAATCCGCAAAATTTCTGTTGCATCTGAAAGTAGAAACTCGCCCGATTACAACGGTATGCGTTCTTTTCCCCTAGGCCGTTCTAGTTATTCGTTTCGAGCATCAGAACTGCGAAAATTTTGTGTTTCTCAAGCGTTTCTTACCTCCAAACTGCCATATCTCGCGAACGGATTGACCAATCCGCAAAGTTTCTGTTGCATCTGAAAGTAGAAACTCGCCCGATTACAACTGTATGCGTACTTTTCCCCTAGTCCGTTCTAGTTATTCGTTTCGAGCATCAGAACTGCGAAAATTTTGAGTTTCTGGAGCGTTTCTTACCTCCAAACTGCCATATCTCGCGAACGGATTGACCAATCCGCAAAATTTCTGTTGCATCTGAAAGTAGAAACTCGCCCGATTACAACGGTATGCGTACTTTTCCCCTAGGCCGTTCTAGTTATTCGTTTCGAGCATCAGAACTGCGAAAATGTTGAGTTTCTCAAGCGTCTCTTACCTACAAACTACCATATCTCGCGAACGGATTGACCAATCCGCAAAATTTCTGTTGCATCTGAAAGTAGAAACTCGCCCGATTACAACGGTATGCGTACTTTTCCCCTAGGCCGTTCTAGTTATTCGTTTCGAGCATCAGAACTGCGAAAATGTTGAGTTTCTCAAGCGTTTCTTACCTACAAACTGCCATATCTCGCCAACGGATTGACCAATCCGCAAAATTTCTGTTGCATCTGAAAGTAGAAACTCGCCCGATTACAACGGTATGCGTACTTTTCCCCTGGTCCGTTCTAGTTATTCGTTTCGAGCATCAGAACTGCGAAAATTTTGAGTTTCTCAAGCGTTTCTTACCTCCAAACTGCCATATCTCGCGAACGGATTGACCAATCCGCAAAATTTCTGTTGCATCTGAAAGTAGAAACTCGCCCGATTACAACGGTATGGGTACTTTTCCCCTAGACCGTCCTAGTTATGCTTGTCGAGCATCAGAACTGCGAAAATTTTGAGTTTCTCAAGCGTTTCTTACCTACAAACTGCCATATCTCGCGAACGGATTGACCAATCCGCAAAATTTCTGTTGCATCTGAAAGTAGAAACACGCCCGATTACAACGGTATGCGTACTTTTCCCCTGGTCCGTTCTAGTTATTCGTTTCGAGCATCAGAACTGCGAAAATTTTGAGTTTCTCAAGCGTTTCTTACCTACAAACTGCCATATCTCACCAACGGATTGACCAATCCGCAAAATTTCTGTTGCATCTGAAAGTAGAAACTCGCCCGATTACAACGGTATGCGTACTTTTCCCCTAGACCGTTCTAGTTATGCTTGTCGAGCATCAGAACTGCGAAAATTTTGAGTTTCTCAAGCGTTTCTTACCTACAAACTGCCATATCTCGCGAACGGATTGACCAATCCGCAAAATTTCTGTTGCATCTGAAAGTAGAAACTCGCCCGATTACAACGGTATGCGTACTTTTCCCCTAGGCCGTTCTAGTTATTCGTTTCGAGCATCAGAACTGCGAAAATGTTGAGTTTCTCAAGCGTTTCTTACCTACAAACTGCCATATCTCGCCAACGGATTGACCAATCCGCAAAATTTCTGTTGCATCTGAAAGTAGAAACTCGCCCGATTATAACGGTATGCGTACTTTTCCCCTAGACCGTTCTAGTTATGCTTGTCGAGCATCAGAACTGCGAAAATTTTGAGTTTCTCAAGCGTTTCTTACCTACAAACTACCATATCTCGCGAACGGATTGACCAATCCGCAAAATTTCTGTTGCATCTGAAAGTAGAAACTCGCCCGATTACAACGGTATGCGTTCTTTTCCCCTAGTCCGTTCTAGTTATTCGTTTCGAGCATCAGAACTGCGAAAATTTTGAGTTTCTCAAGCGTTTCTTACCTCCAAACTGCCATATCTCGCGAACGGATTGACAAATCCGCAAAATTTCTGTTGCATCTGAAAGTAGAAACACGCCCGATTACAACGGTATGCGTACTTTTCCCCTAGGCCGTTGTAGTTATTCGTTTCGAGCATGAGAACTGCGAAAATTTTGGGTTTCTCAAGCGTTGCTTACCTCCAAACTGTCATATCTCGCGAACGGATTGACCAATCCGCAAAATTTCTGTTGCATCTGAAAGTAGAAACTCGCCCGATCACAACGGTATGCGTACTTTTCCCCTAGGCTGTTCTAGTTATTCGTTTCGAGCATCAGAACTGCGAAAATGTTGAGTTTCTCAAGCGTTTCTTACCTACAAACGGCCATATCTCGCGAACGGATTGACCAATCCGCAAAATTTCTGTTGCATCTGAAAGTAGAAACTCGCCCGATTACAACGGTATGCGTACTTTTCCCCTAGGCCGTTCTAGTTATTCGTTTCGAGCATCAGAACTGCGAAAATTTTGAGTTTCTCAAGCGTTTCTTACCTACAAACTACCATATCTCGCGAACGTATTGACCAATCCGCAAAATTTCTGTTGCATCTGAAAGTAGAAACTCGCCCGATTACAACGGTATGCGTTCTTTTCCCCTAGGCCGTTCTAGTTATTCGTTTCGAGCATCAGAACTGCGAAAATTTTGTGTTTCTCAAGCGTTTCTTACCTCCAAACTGCCATATCTCGCGAACGGATTGACCAATCCGCAAAGTTTCTGTTGCATCTGAAAGTAGAAACTCGCCCGATTACAACTGTATGCGTACTTTTCCCCTAGTCCGTTCTAGTTATTCGTTTCGAGCATCAGAACTGCGAAAATTTTGAGTTTCTGGAGCGTTTCTTACCTCCAAACTGCCATATCTCGCGAACGGATTGACCAATCCGCAAAATTTCTGTTGCATCTGAAAGTAGAAACTCGCCCGATTACAACGGTATGCGTACTTTTCCCCTAGGCCGTTCTAGTTATTCGTTTCGAGCATCAGAACTGCGAAAATGTTGAGTTTCTCAAGCGTCTCTTACCTACAAACTACCATATCTCGCGAACGGATTGACCAATCCGCAAAATTTCTGTTGCATCTGAAAGTAGAAACTCGCCCGATTACAACGGTATGCGTACTTTTCCCCTAGGCCGTTCTAGTTATTCGTTTCGAGCATCAGAACTGCGAAAATGTTGAGTTTCTCAAGCGTTTCTTACCTACAAACTGCCATATCTCGCCAACGGATTGACCAATCCGCAAAATTTCTGTTGCATCTGAAAGTAGAAACTCGCCCGATTACAACGGTATGCGTTCTTTTCCCCTAGTCCGTTCTAGTTATTCGTTTCGAGCATCAGAACTGCGAAAATTTTGAGTTTCTCAAGCGTTTCTTACCTCCAAACTGCCATATCTCGCGAACGGATTGACCAATCCGCAAAGTTTCTGTTGCATCTGAAAGTAGAAACTCGCCCGATTACAACGGTATGCGTACTTTTCCCCTAGCCCGTTCTAGTTATTCGTTTCGAGCATCAGAACTGCGAAAATGTTGAGTTTCTCAAGCGTTTCTTACCTACAAACTGCCATATCTCGCGAACGGATTGACCAATCCGCAAAATTTCTGTTGCATCTGAAAGTAGAAACTCGCCCGATTACAAAGGTATGCGTACTTTTCCCCTAGACCGTTCTAGTTATGCTTGTCGAGCATCAGAACTGCGAAAATTTTGTGTTTCTCAAGCGTTTCTTACGTACAAACTGCCATATCTCGCGAACGGATTGACCAATCCGCAAAATTTCTGTTGCATCTGAAAGTAGAAAGTCGCCCGATTACAACGGTATGCGTACTTTTCCCCTAGACCGTTCTAGTTATGCTTGTCGAGCATCAGAACTGCGAAAATTTTGTTTCTCAAGCGTTTCTTACCTACAAACTGCCATATCTCGCGAACGGATTGAACAATCCGCAAAATTTCTGATGCATCTGAAAGTAGAAACTCGCACGATTACAACGGTATGCGTACTTTTCCCCTAGGCCGCTCTATTTATTCGTTTCGAGCATCAGAACTGCGAAAATGTTGAGTTTCTCAAGGGTTTCTTACCTACAAACTGCCATATCTCGCGAACGGATTGACCAATCCGCAAAATTTCTGTTGCATCTGAAAGTAGAAACTCGCCCGATTACAACGGTATGGGTACTTTTCCCCTAGACCGTCCTAGTTATGCTTGTCGAGCATCAGAACTGCGAAAATTTTGAGTTTCTCAAGCGTTTCTTACCTACAAACTGCCATATCTCGCGAACGGATTGACCAATCCGCAAAATTTCTGTTGCATCTGAAAGTAGAAACTCGCCCGATTACAACGGTATGCGTACTTTTCCCCTGGTCCGTTCTAGTTATTCGTTTCGAGCATCAGAACTGCGAAAATTTTGAGTTTCTCAAGCGTTTCTTACCTCCAAACTGCCATATCTCGCGAACGGATTGACCAATCCGCAAAGTTTCTGTTGCATCTGAAAGTAGAAACTCGCCCGATTACAACGGTATGCGTACTTTTCCCCTAGCCCGTTCTAGTTATTCGTTTCGAGCATCAGAACTGCGAAAATGTTGAGTTTCTCAAGCGTTTCTTACCTACAAACTGCCATATCTCGCGAACGGATTGACCAATCCGCAAAATTTCTGTTGCATCTGAAAGTAGAAACTCGCCCGATTACAAAGGTATGCGTACTTTTCCCCTGGTCCGTTCTAGTTATTCGTTTCGAGCATCAGAACTGCGAAAATTTTGAGTTTCTCAAGCGTTTCTTACCTCCAAACTGCCATATCTCGCGAACGGATTGACCAATCCGCAAAATTTCTGTTGCATCTGAAAGTAGAAACTCGCCCGATTACAACGGTATGCGTACTTTTCCCCTAGGCCGTTCTAGTTATTCGTTTCGAGCTTCAGAACTGCGAAAATGTTGAGTTTCTCAAGCGTTTCTTACATACAAACTGCCATATCTCGCCAACGGATTGACAAATCCGCAAAATTTCTGTTGCATCTGAAAGTAGAAACTCGCCCGATTACAACGGTATGCGTACTTTTCCCCTAGACCGTTCTAGTTATGCTTGTCGAGCATCAGAACTGCGAAAATTTTGTGTTTCTCAAGCGTTTCTTACCTACAAACTGCCATATCTCGCGAACGGATTGAACAATCCGCAAAATTTCTGTTGCATCTGAAAGTAGAAACTCGCCCGATTGCAACGGTATGCGTACTTTTCCCCTAGACCGTTCTAGTTATGCTTGTCGAGCATCAGAACTGCGAAAATTTTGTGTTTCTCAAGCGTTTCTTACCTACAAACTGCCATATCTCGCGAACGGATTGAACAATCCGCAAAATTTCTGATGCATCTGAAAGTAGAAACTCGCCCGATTACAACGGTATGCGTACTTTTCCCCTAGCCCGTTCTAGTTATTCGTTTCGAGCATCAGAACTGCGAAAATGTTGAGTTTCTCAAGCGTTTCTTACCTCCAAACTGCCATATCTCGCGAACGGATTGACCAATCCGCAAAATTTCTGTTGCATCTGAAAGTAGAAACTCGCCCGATTACAACGGTATGCGTACTTTTCCCGTAGGCCGTTCTAGTTATTCGTTTCGAGCATCAGAACTGCGAAAATGTTGAGTTTCTCAAGCGTTTCTTACCTACAAACTGCCATATCTCGCCAACGGATTGACAAATCCGCAAAATTTCTGTTGCATCTGAAAGTAGAAACTCGCCCGATTACAACGGTTTGCGTACTTTTCCCCTAGACCGTTCTAGTTATGCTTGTCGAGCATCAGAACTGCGAAAATTTTGAGTTTCTCAAGCGTTTCTTACCTACAAACTACCATATCTCGCGAACGGATTGACCAATCCGCAAAATTTCTGTTGCATCTGAAAGTAGAAACTCGCCCGATTACATCGGTATGCGTTCTTTTCCCCTAGTCCGTTCTAGTTATTCGTTTCGAGCATCAGAACTGCGAAAATTTTGAGTTTCTCAAGCGTTTCTTACCTCCAAACTGCCGTATCTCGCGAACGGATTGACCAATCCGCAAAGTTTCTGTTGCATCTGAAAGTAGAAACTCGCCCGATTACAACGGTATGCGTACTTTTCCCCTAGCCCGTTCTAGTTATTCTTTTCGAGCATCAGAACTGCGAAAATGTTGAGTTTCTCAAGCGTTTCTTACCTACAAACTGCCATATCTCGCGAACGGATTGACCAATCCGCAAAATTTCTGTTGCATCTGAAAGTAGAAACTCGCCCGATTACAACGGTATGCGTACTTTTCCCCTAGACCGTTCTAGTTATGCTTGTCGAGCATCAGAACTGCGAAAATTTTGTGTTTCTCAAGCGTTTCTTACCTACAAACTGCCATATCTAGCGAACGGATTGAACAATCCGCAAAATTTCTGTTGCATCTGAAAGTAGAAACTCGCCCGATTACAACGGTATGCGTACTTTTCCCCTAGACCGTTCTAGTTATGCTTGTCGAGCATCAGAACTGCGAAAATTTTGTGTTTCTCAAGCGTTTCTTACCTACAAACTGCCATATCTCGCGAACGGATTGAACAATCCGCAAAATTTCTGATGCATCTGAAAGTAGAAACTCGCCCGATTACAACGGTATGCGTACTTTTCCCCTAGGCCGCTCTATTTATTCGTTTCGAGCATCAGAACTGCGAAAATTTTGTGTTTCTCAAGTGTTTCATACCTCCAAACTGCCATATCTCGCGAACGGATTGACCAATCCGCAAAATTTCTGTTGCATCTGAAAGTAGAAACTCGCCCGATTACAACGGTATGCGTACTTTTCCCCTAGGCTGTTCTAGTTATTCGTTTCGATCATCAGAACTGCGAAAATGTTGAGTTTCTCAAGCGTTTCTTACCTACAAACTGCCATATCTCGCGAACGGATTGACCAATCCGCAAAATTTCTGTTGCATCTGAAAGTAGAAACTCGCCCGATTACAACGGTATGCGTACTTTTCCCCTAGACCGTTCTAGTTATGCTTGTCGAGCATCAGAACTGCGAAAATTTTGAGTTTCTCAAGCGTTTCTTACCTACAAACTACCATGTTTCGCGAACGGATTGACCTATCCGCAAAATTTCTGTTGCATCTGAAAGTAGAAACTCGCCCGATTACAACGCTATGCGTACTTTTCCCCTAGACCGTCCTAGTTATGCTTGTCGAGCATCAGAACTGCGAAAATTTTGAGTTTCTCAAGCGTTTCTTACCTCCAAACTGCCATATCTCGCTAACGGATTGACCAATCCGCAAAATTTCTGTTGCATCTGAAAGTAGAAACTCGCCCGATTACAACGGTATGCGTACTTTTCCCCTAGGCCGCTCTATTTATTCGTTTCGAGCATCAGAACTGCGAAAATTTTGTGTTTCTCAAGTGTTTCATACCTCCAAACTGCCATATCTCGCGAACGGATTGACCAATCCGCAAAATTTCTGTTGCATCTGAAAGTAGAAACTCGCCCGATTACAACGGTATGCGTACTTTTCCCCTAGGCTGTTCTAGTTATTCGTTTCGATCATCAGAACTGCGAAAATGTTGAGTTTCTCAAGCATTTCTTACCTACAAACTGCCATATCTCGCGAACGGATTGACCAATCCGCAAAATTTCTGTTGCATCTGAAAGTAGAAACTCGCCCGATTACAACGGTATGCGTACTTTTCCCCTAGACCGTTCTAGTTATGCTTGTCGAGCATCAGAACTGCGAAAATTTTGTGTTTCTCAAGCGTTTCTTACCTACAAACTGCCATATCTAGCGAACGGATTGAACAATCCGCAAAATTTCTGTTGCATCTGAAAGTAGAAACTCGCCCGATTACAACGGTATGCGTACTTTTCCCCTAGACCGTTCTAGTTATGCTTGTCGAGCATCAGAACTGCGAAAATTTTGAGTTTCTCAAGCGTTTCTTACCTACAAACTACCATGTTTCGCGAACGGATTGACCTATCCGCAAAATTTCTGTTGCATCTGAAAGTAGAAACTCGCCCGATTACAACGCTATGCGTACTTTTCCCCTAGACCGTCCTAGTTATGCTTGTCGAGCATCAGAACTGCGAAAATTTTGTGTTTCTCAAGCGTTTCTTACCTACAAACTGCCATATCTAGCGAACGGATTGAACAATCCGCAAAATTTCTGTTGCATCTGAAAGTAGAAACTCGCCCGATTACAACGGTATGCGTACTTTTCCCCTAGACCGTTCTAGTTATGCTTGTCGAGCATCAGAACTGCGAAAATTTTGTGTTTCTCAAGCGTTTCTTACCTACAAACTGCCATATCTCGCGAACGGATTGAACAATCCGCAAAATTTCTGATGCATCTGAAAGTAGAAACTCGCCCGATTACAACGGTATGCGTACTTTTCCCCTTGTCCGTTCTAGTTATTCGTTTCGAGCATCAGAACTGCGAAAATGTTGAGTTTCTCAAGCGTTTCTTACCTACAAACTGCCATATCTCGCGAACGGATTGACCAATCCGCAAAATTTCTGTTGCATCTGAAAGTAGAAACTCGCCCGATTACAACGGTATGGGTACTTTTCCCCTAGACCGTCCTAGTTATGCTTGTCGAGCATCAGAACTGCGAAAATTTTGAGTTTCTCAAGCGTTTCTTACCTACAAACTGCCATATCTCGCGAACGGATTGACCAATCCGCAAAATTTCTGTTGCATCTGAAAGTAGAAACTCGCCCGATTACAACGGTATGCGTACTTTTCCCCTAGGCCGTTTTAGTTATTCGTTTCGAGCATCAGAACTGCGAAAATGTTGAGTTTCTCAAGCGTTTCTTACCTACAAACTGCCATATCTCGCCAACGGATTGACCAATCCGCAAAATTTCTGTTGCATCTGAAAGTAGAATCTCGCCCGATTACAACGGTATGCGTACTTTTCCCCTAGACCGTTCTAGTTATGCTTGTCGAGCATCAGAACTGCGAAAATTTTGAGTTTCTCAAGCGTTTCTTACCTACAAACTACCATATCTCGCGAACGGATTGACCAATCCGCAAAATTTCTGTTGCATCTGAAAGTAGAAACTCGCCCGATTACAACGGTATGCGTACTTTTCCCCTAGGCCGTTCTAGTTATTCGTTTCGAGCATCAGAACTGCGAAAATGTTGAGTTTCTCAAGCGTTTCTTACCTACAAACTACCATATCTCGCGAACGGATTGACCAATCCGCAAAATTTCTGTTGCATCTGAAAGTAGAAACTCGCCCGATTACAACGGTATGCGTTCTTTTCCCCTAGTCCGTTCTAGTTATTCGTTTCGA